>NW_020290313.1:0-284105 GCF_003184535.1 Aspergillus eucalypticola CBS 122712
GTGTAGAAAGATTTACCCGATGTCCGAAAAGGAATCGCAGGCGCTACGAGAATACATCGACGACCAATTAGCGAAAGGCAACATTCAGACCGTCAAAGTCACCCGCAGGACATGGGGTCCTATTCGTACCAAAGAAAGACGGCAGCCTACGACTATGCGTGGATTACCGACCACTCAACGCAATCACGATCAAGGATCGGCACCCTTTACCCTTGATCTCGGAAATCCAAGATAAGATACGAGGGACAAAGTGGTTTACCAAACTCGACATCACCGATGCGTATTATCGTATACGTATTGCGGAAGGTGAAGAATGGAAACCGCATTCAGAACGAAGTATGGACATTACGAATACTTGGTTATGCCATTTGGGCTTACCAACGCGCCCGCATCATTCCAGCGATATATCAACGAGGTACTGGGAGAGCACCTCGACAGATTTGTAATCGCCTACTTGGATGACATCCTGATCTTCTCGAAAACCGAGGAAGAACACGTCAGGCACGTGAGACTTGTTCTGCACAAGCTACGCCTACACAAGCTACGATGCAAGCTCAAGAAATGTGAATTCCATGTACAGGAAACGGAGTTCCTGGGACACTGGATATCCACGGAGGGAGTCCACACTGAGCGAGCTAAAGTGCAAGCTATTCGGGACTGGCCTCAACCCAAGAATTTAAAGGAGCTACAACAGTTCGTCGGATTAGTCAACTATTATCGACGATTTGTGGACGGATACGCTATCCACATGACACCACTGTTTGAACTTATGAAGAAAACACAGGAGTATAAGTGGGAAGAACCGCAGCAACGCGCATTCGAAAATATCAAACACCGACTTACCACGTCACCAGTGCTAGTGCAGCATGATCCAGAAAAGGAAACCACCATCGAAACCGATGCATCAGACTACGCTATTGGCATGCGTATGACGCAGCCAGGAGATGACGGAAAACCCAGACCAATCGCATTCCACTCAAGAAAGTTGGTTCAGGCGGAACTCAACTACGACATCCATGACAAGGAACTGCTAGCTATAGTGGTAGCATTCAAACAATGGAGGGTCTACCTCGAAGGAGCGAAACACACCGTCACCGTGAAAACAGACCATAAGAACTTGACCTACTTCACAACAACCAAAGAGTTGACCAGAAGACAAGCAAGATGGGCAGAAATCCTATCGCAGTACGATTTCCATATCGTACACTGCAAGGGAACGGAAAACGGACACGCAGATGCGCTCAGTCGCAGACCAGACTACGAATTAGGAGAAAAGGCTATCGAACCAGCCATCCTAAAACAGAATAAAGACGGATCGATCAGCTACAACAAAGCCAACCTTGCAGCAACACTGGAGATAGGCAGCGACCTAACCAAGCGACTAGCTGACGCCACCAAAAACGACAAGGCACTCCAAGAAATGAGCAAAGGCTCACCGGACAAGATCACCATCAACGAAGAAGGATTAGCCTACTTCCACGGACTAATCTTTGTGCCAGCCAACATGAGGACGGAGATCGTGGCTATGCACCATGATGAGCCACTCAAAGGACACTTAGGAGTCGAAAAAACCACAGAACTGATCGCTAGGAACTATTACATTCCGAATCTCAGACAAAAAGTACGCGATTACGTGGGACAGTGCGAGACATGCATCAGGGACAAGCCCGCGAGGCACCAACCATACGGACAAATGCAAATACAGGAGGCACCGCAACGACCATGGGAATGGATAACGATTGACTTCGTTGGTCCACTACCCGAGTCAAAAGGGTATGACGCTATCACAGTCATCGCCGACCGCCTCACTAAATACATCCATCTCGTACCAAGCCAAACAACGATGACAGCGATACAGATGGCAGAACTATTTCTGGGAAATATTGTCGCAAACCACGGGATGCCAAAGTACATCACGTCGGATAGAGACAAGTTGTTCACCTCAAAGTTCTGGAGGTCACTTGCCGACCTCATGGGAATTGAAGAACGAATGACAACGGCTTATCACCCGCAGACAAATGGACAAACGGAAAGGGTTAACCAGACAATCGAACAATACCTGAGACACTACGTAAACTACCAGCAAGACGATTGGGCAGACCTGTTGCCGATGGCACAATTTTCATACAATAACGCCAATCATTCGACAATCGGAGTCTCACCGTTCTATGCTAATTACGGTTATCACCCAAGATTCCTTGGAACACCGATAGGAAAGCAACCAATTGCTGATATAGCCGAAGACATTGTCACATTCACGGGAAACATGCACACCCAACTATCCCGAGACATCGAATTCATGAACCTACGAAGCAAGATATACTACGATCATCGACACGGAAAGGAACCTGACCTAAAAAGAGGGGAGAAAGTATTCCTACTCCGCAGGAATATTAAAACAAAACGACCAAGCCAGAAACTCGATCACCACAAACTAGGACCATTCGTCATCGAGGAAAAGAAAGGACCAGTCAATTACAAGCTAAGGCTACCAAAATCGATGAACAGAATTCACCCAGTGTTTCATATCTCATTATTGGAACCCGCACCAAAGAACGCTAGAATCGCAGAAAATGTGGAAATTGACGACGACACCGAACAAGAATACGAAGTCGAAAGGATTCTAGACCACAAGAAGATTAGCGGCAAGTCACACTATTTGGTCAAATGGGAAGGTTACGATACCCCAGAAAACACATGGGAACCTATCGAGAATTTGACGGGCTGTCACCAGCTTGTGGAACAGTACCACCAGCAGCAAGGTCGAGGTTCGCCCAGAAGGAAGGGGAACCAACCAACTGAGTCAGGCTAGGGTCGTCTGACACAGCGGCAAGTTGAGCAGCGTCGTGCTCGTCGGCCAGACGCTCCAGCTCCCGGAGATCCTCGGCGCTTGGAGGATCCTCCTCATCCAACCGCTCCAACACATTTGAGTCGTGATCCAGCATCCGCTCACCACGGTCTTTTAAGAATTGTTGTTGTTTGAACAAACGAGCCACCTTAGCAGAAATACGGGCCTGCTCGGCTAAGGCCTCGGCAAGCTCACTTTGCACTTTCGATTGATTTCGCTTCAAATCATTCCACTCCTTATCGTTATGAAACCGTTTCTCGCATTTCCGACCACGACGAGTGCAAGCAGCACAATTTCGGCTCTTCGAATCCATGATACAAGGAATGCCTTTTAGGAAGCAATGTTCGCAGGAATTTTCAACAATATGACCGTTCTCACGAATCTCGTCAGATTGGCGAATACGCTCTTTCACTCGGTCACGGTTAGTATGACGGCGAGACATGTTGACCCATCCTGGGGAAGAAAAGAAACTGAAGGACCCGACCAACGCACACGGGGAAATACGCACCTTTATGTTTCTTGAGGACAAGAAACCTCGAAGGAGGGGAAGTGATGTTACGGACCCCTGCTAGTTAATCTACTAGTAAGGCGGACTCGCTAGGCAGAAAGCGCCGATAAGGGCAGCGCTCGGGCAAAGCCAAGTTGTTATTTAGTACAATTGCGAATTGCCAATACGACGCCCGAAACGGCCACGCATCACGTGACCATCTACCATCAAGCCTACCATTAAGGGTATACTTAAGGTATACTGGAACCCTGGACTACGATTGGGTCGACCATCGATCTACCCAGAATGGTATACGATGTGGTATACGGAGGATAGGATATAAGGACACTCTTTCATGTACTTAGTTAGTTCTGTTCTTCGTGCTCAATAACACTGTCTTTAAGTAACCATACATTTGGAAGCTTAGCGATAGAACACTCGTCCGCACTTACTTACGGATAGCTGCGCGGCACTATCTGGCCTTACTTCTCTTCTCGTGTCCAAGACCAGTTGTCCTTAGATAGTCATCAGCCTGATACTTCCTCGACCCAGTTCGACGGTACGTATACCAGTGAAGCTAAGCTAACCGGGACAGAGAAGCGATCCTAGGGTTTGACATCTATATTATTTTATCTATATATTAAACAAAATTCCAAATAATAAAAATATCTCTATAAATATTATTTCTAATTCTTATTTTATATTTTCCAATATCTCAGGTTCTAATATAGGCAGTATTATATAATTTCTTTAAATTCTAGATAAAATTATATTAAATTTTTCTTAAACTTCTTTATAATACAGTCTATTTAATAAAAGATATTATTTTTATTATTTTTCTAGTTTTCTTTATTTTTATTTCATTACATGGGGCATGATTCACTGATATCTGATAGAGATTTTTCTAAAATATTAAATATCTTACTGAGTCTCTTCTTACTAGATTTAAGATTATTTAATTAAGTATTATACTCTTTATTTAAAGAATTAAACTTATTTTAAATTATATTAGAATATTTATCCTTTAGAACTGGCTCATTACTATTATTAATTTCTGTGAACTAATTAAATAGTTTAGATAATTAATAGATTTCTTATAATTCTATTAATACTGTTAGCTTATTTATATTAGTCTATTATCTTAACTGGTTCTGGTACATTCTGCTTACTGGTACTAGTAGTTATTTTTATTATATAGTACATAGCTTCTTACTATTTTATATTTATATTATAAATCTGATCTAATCTTCTGCTAGTTTAATTTTAATAATATTATAAACTTTTTTAGTTTCTTTATTTAATCCTGATTAATCTTTATCTGTAGCCCTCAGCTGCTTCTGAGATTATTACTATTTTTATTTATAATTTTTTAATTAATAACCTGTCTTATTATAATTAAAATATAAATAATTTTTTTTATATCTTTTAAGCTCCTCCTTGAAGACTTTATTTTATCAAGTCTAATATTATATTATATTTAATTCTATTAGTTTCGGTCTATAAGAATTCTTGTATTCCAGATTTTTAGATTATACTAGATATTTATTATTAACTTAATAATTCTATTAGTTATTTTATTAAAATATAGATTTACTGGTCTATTAGTCTTTCTTCTATTTTATATTATACTTATATAGCTTATTATTAATCTTGACCACTGTTGTAATTATTTATTATAATATATCTAATTATTTTTATTAAATAAATTTTTCTTAAATTTTTATCTTGAGTCCTTTTTTAAATTATGTAATATAAATATCTTTATTCCAGTCCAAGTAACTAATAACTTGTAAGAATTTAGAAATATACTTAAATACTAATTCTATTTATTTAAATTATTATAATTTTTATTTAGTATTTTATACTATATTAATATCTCTGAATATTTATTCGAGGTATTCCTTGAATCTGGTATAACTAGTAAAAATTTATTTAATATTATTATTCTAATTCTTTACTAGTTTTTCCTGATAATCATGGATGAATAGTTTAAACCAATTGAATACTGTTCCAGTTAAGTAGATAGATATAAAAAAAATTTTATTAATTTTATTCTTAAGCTTTTTTTTATTTATATTAAGATATAAGTTTAACTGGATCAAGAAAACCTTAAGCTTTAATTAATTATTATTAAATAATTTTAGTAATTTAATTTTAATAGACTTAACTGCTAATTAATCTTTGAGTAATTAATTCTATTACTTCAAGATAATAATACTTTTTTGTAATTAACTAACTATATTTATTAATTCTTATATTATTAGATCTTATTATTATCCTTTTTCTTGGGTACTAGAGCCCTGCTGCGGAGTATATAATAAGTTTAAAGTAGTTAATATAATAAATAACTATAATTAATAAATACTTATACTAACTAGTATTTAATATATTAAATCTTAAGATTACTTTCCTGTCCCTGTTAGCTTAGCTTCGCTGGTATACATACTATTAAACTAGATTGAGAAGATATTAAACTAATAATTATTTAAAAATAACTAGTCTTAGACACAAGAAGAGAAGTAAGACCAGATAATATTATATAATTATTTATAAGTAAATACAGATAAGTGTTCTATTACTAAGTTTCCAAATATATAATTACTTAAAGATAATATTATTAAGTACAAGAATAGAACTAGCTAAATATACAAAAAAATATCCTTATATATCTTATTTCTATATACCATATCATATACTATTCTGGATAGATTAATGGTCAATCCAATCGTAGCTCAGGGTCCCAGTATACCTTAAGTATACCCTTGATGATAGGCTTGATGGTAGGTAGTCACGTGATACGTGGCTGTTTTAGGCGTCATATTAGCAATTCACAATTATACTAAATAATAACTTGGCTTTGCCCGAGTGCTGCCCTTATCGGCGCTTTTCTGCCTGGCGAGTCCGCCTTACTAGTAGATTAACTAGCAGGGGTCCGTAACAGCTATTAGTAGTACTATTCTATAAATTAATAATAGTCTGTTAAATTCTTAATAGATTTTTATATATTTTCTGAGATATTATAGTTTTCTTATTTTATTAAGTAGTGTAACTTGCTATTAATTTTCTTATAATTTAGAATTCTTTTAACTTTGTATTCTTGTTTAGTATTATTATTAATTTCTATATTTTCTGCGATTCTAGCATTCTTTGGTGCGGGTTCTAATAATAAGATATAAAATACTGGATAAATTTTATTTATTAATTTTAATAATTTTAATTTATAATTAACTAGTCTTTTCTTTTCTTTGATAATAAATAATCTTAGTTTATAGTAATTAAGTTTCTAGTTTAATTATTTTATTTTAATATTTTTATAAAATAGAAATATTTTTTTTTTAAATTAGATTTTTTTTTATATTAGTAATTATAGTAGATTTTACTTTATAAGTTCATGAATTTAATATCTCAAGATAACTAGATATATATATTTTTCATGAATATTATAATATCTTTAATTATATCAGCAACTGGTTGCTTTTCTATCAGTATTTCCAGGAATCTTGAATAATAACTGTAATTAGTATAGAATAATAAGACTCTGATTATTAAATAGTTAGCATTATTATATAAGAATTATATTATAAATAATAAATTTATTTAATTATCTTACTAGTAATTTATATAATATTTTAAATATTATTTAATTATCTGGTTAACTTTTTCCATTTGTCTGTTTATTTATAAATGATAAGCCGTTATTATTTATTCTTTAATTTCTATAAAATTAGTAAGTAATTTCTAGAATTTTAAAATAAATAATTTATTTTTATTTAATATAATATATTTTAATATCCCGTGATTTATAATAATATTTTCTAAAAATAGTTCTGTTATTTATATTACTGTCATTGTTGTTTGGCTTGATACGAGATGGATATATTTAATAAGATAATTAATAATAATTATAATAGTATTATATTTCTTTAATTTAGATAGTAAGCTAATGAAGTTAATTATTATTTATTTTTATAGTTATTATAATATTTTTTATATTTATATTTATTCATAGGATTGGTGTCTCGTGGGTTTATTTTTAATATATATTTTATATTATTCCATGTAATCGCGTACTTTTTATTTAAGATTTAAAATATAATAATTTTTAGTAATTAGCTTAGTAGTTTTTTCAACTTCTAAATATTCTTTAAATAATTTATTATAGTATATAACCATGATCTCTATCTTTATATTAATTAATATAAAGATTAATCTATAGAAGTAAATTAATTTTTTTTTATTAATAATAATTTTATCTGATAAGTTTTTACTTATTTCTTAAAGTATTTTATTATTCTTAATAATATTAGATAGTTACTTAATTAAATTATTATTTATCTCTAGTATTACCGCGAGGTTAGCTTTATTATAATTAATTAATTTATTTTTATTTTATTTTAAAATAATTAGTTTAATAGTCTTTTCATCTGTTTTATAATCTAATCTGTAATTAAATATATTTATATATCCGTTTTCCGTTTCTTTGCAGTATATAATATAGAAATTATATTATAATAAAATTTTTATTTATCTTATCTATCTTCTAATTAATTTCTTAGTTATCATGAAGTAGATCAAGTTCTTATAATTTATTTTTATAATAATAATATATTTAGCTTCTTTAAAATAGATTTTTTATTATTTAAATATTATTACTATAGCTAATAGTTTCTTGTTATAAATATTATAATTAAGTTTTATCTGAACTAATTTTTTTAAATAGAATATAATTAATCTAGATTTTTTATCATCTCCTAGCTGCGTCATACGCATGTTAATAGTATAATTTAATATATTAGTTTTAATAGTAGTTTTCTTCTCTGGGTTGTGCTGTACCAGTACTAGTAATATAATAAATTAATATTTAATATTTTTAAATATATATTATTATAATTCTTTTTATTTATATTCTTTTGTTTTCTTTATAAGCTTGAATAGTAGTATTATATAAATAATATATCTGTCTATAAATTATTGATAGTAATTAATTAATCTAATAAACTGTTATAATTTCTTTAAATTTTTAGATTAAAACTAGTTTTAAATAACTTATATTTTAGCTTACTCAGTATAGATTTTTTTTATAAATATCTAGTATCCCAGGAACTTTATTTTTTATATATAGAATTTATATTTCTTGAGCTTGTATTATAACTTATATAAATATAATTTATATAAAATAAGTCTTATATATCTGATATATTCTTTCTTAGTTTTCAAGAAAATCAAAATATTATCTAGATAAATAATTATAAATTTATTAAGATACTCTTCCAGTACCTTATTAATATATTATTAAAATAATACAGGCGCGTTAATAAGTCTAAATAATATAATTAAATATTTATAATATTTATATTTTATTTTAAATACAGTTTTCCATTCTTCACCTTCCATAATATATATATAATAATATATATTAATAATATTAAGCTTAGTAAATTATTTTATTCCTTATATTCTATCTTAGATTTCTAAGATTAAGAGTAAAGGGTGCCGATCTTTAATTATAATTATATTAAATAATTAGTAATTTATATATAATCATAGACTGCTGTTTTTTTTTAGTATAAATAAAATTTTATATTTTATAAATAACTTTAATAATCTGATATTATTTTTTATTAATTAATTATTAATATATTTTTATAGCGCCTGCGATTTCTTTTTAAATATTAGATAAATTTTTTTATATACTAGTAATTTTTCTTTCTTAATAGAAATAGTATAATTATATTTTTTATATTAAGATAATTTAAGTTTTTCTAGCTGTTTAAATAAATCCCTGAATTTTTTATACTGTAACAGGACGCACAAGTTACTTCTAATTATAATTAAAAATTTTTATAAATTTTTTAATCTTATATTATTATTTTCAGGTCTCTATTCTTTTTGAGTTTTTATTAATTCTATATTATTATATTTAGATCTCTACTCACTCTAAATTCTTTAATTTATATTATTAGATCTAGATTCTTACTCCTGAGTCTTACTTCCTGAGTCAGTACTATTAGTACTATATTTATAATATTTTTTTATTATTACTGGTACTTATTCTAATAATTCCTTGAGCTAATTCTTTTATACTGGCTTAATTATTATTATTACTTATATAATAATATTTAAAATATTACTTTTCTTTAAGTTTTCTTTAGTATTTAGTATATTAGACTTTTATAATATTTTTAATTTTTTTATAAATTACTTAGTCCTCACTCTAGTCTCTTATTAATTAATAAATTATATAGATTTAGATTCTATATCTAGTTCTTACTGATATTATCTTAAATAATTATAATTAATAAATTAAAGATCTTCAATTTTCTAGTTAATTTATAGATTATAATTCCTGAGCCATGAAATCTTTAATATAATATTATATTATTTTAATAATATTATATCAAAATCTATGTATTTAAAGTAATCTATTATTATTATAAGTATAATTCCTGACTTGACTATTAATATAAAAGTTTCTAGATTTTTTTTATTTAGTCTAGTAATTATTTTTAGTTTAGCTTTCTGTTTTCCGAGTATTCCAAGTTATTACATGAATTATAAATTTATAAAGTTTCTGGTTATACTAGAGTCAACTAGTATTTAAATTAATTATTCTAGTATAATTACTTAAATTTTCAGATATTTTCCTGACTTAATAGTTATTAATTGCTGTTCTGATTAATTTAATTCTAATTAACTTAAATATTTCTGTGGAAGTTTCAAGTTTTCTATTTTTATTATATAATACATTATACATTAATTATCGAAGCAGGCTATCCAGTATATTATTTTATAATATAAATATTATCTATGCTCTATATATAAATATCTGAAATTAATATATAAATAATAATTTTTTCTAGTTTCTACTACTTCCAGTACTTATAGTTGATATATTATAATATACTTCTGGTCATAGTATGTGGAGCACATATCCATGTAGTATATAATTTAAAAAAGTTTATTATATTTCTAGTATTCTTTATTTTCTTTGAAATATATATATATATAATTTTTATAATTATATTAAAGATTTATTCCAGTTATTTATACCTTATAACTGACTTTGAACAGGTAGTAATGATAGTCTATATTATTTTATTTATAGATTAGATAAAATTCTGGATAATAGGAATATTTTTATAGATATTATTTTTAATTTTTATTTCACGTTTTCTAATATCTCAGATTCTAATATAAATAGTATTATATAATTTCTTTAAGTTCTGGATAAAATTATATTAAATTTTTCTTGAACTTCTTTATAATATAATTTAACTAATAAAAAATATTATCTTTATTATTTTTCTAGTTTTCTTTATTTTTTTCTTATTGCATGGGGCATGATTTACTAATTTTTAATAGAAGTTTTTTTAAAATATTAGATATTTTACTGAGTTTCTTTTTACTGGATTTAAGATTATTTAACTAAGTATTATACTTTTTATCTAAAGAATTAAATTTATTTTATATTATATTAGAATATTCATTCTCTAGAGCTGGCTTATTATTATTATTAATTTCTGTAGATTAATCAAATAATTTAAATAGTTAATAGATTTTATATAATTTTATTAGTACTGTTAGTTTATTTATATTAGTTTATTATTTTAACTGGTTCTGGTATATCCTGCTTACTAATACTAATAATTATTCTTATTATATAGTGTGTAGCTTCTTGCTATTTTATATTTATATTATAGATTTAATCTAATCTTCTGTTAGTTTAATTTTAATAATATTATAAATTCTTCTAGCTTCTTTATTTAATCTTATTTAATTTTTATTTATGGCTTTTAGCTGCTTCTGAAACTGTTATTATTTTTATTTATAATTCTTTAACTAATGATTTATTTTATTATAATTAAAATATAAATAATTTTTTTTATGTCTTTCGAGCTCTTTTTTAGAGATTCTATTTTATTAAATCTAGTACTGTATTATATCTAGCTTCATTGGTTTTAGTCTATAGGAATTCTTGTATTCCAGATTTTTAAATTATATTAATTATTTATTATTAGCTTAGTAGTCCTGTTAATTATTTTATTAAAATATAGATTTACTAGTTTATTAGTCTTTTTTTTATTTTATATTATACTTATATAACTTATTATTAATCTTGACCATTACTATGATTATTTACTGTAATATATCTGGTTATTTTTACTAGATAAATTTTTTTTAGATCTTTATCTTAAGTTTTTCTTTAAATTATATGATATAAGTGTTTTTATTCCAGTCTAAATAATTAATAACTTACAAGAATTTAGAGATATATTTAAATACTAATTCTATTTATTTAAGTTATTATAATTTTTATTTAATATTTTATACTGTATTAATATCTTTAAATATTTATTCAAGGTATTTCTTAAATCTGGTATAACTAGTAAAAATTTATTTAATATTATTATTCTGATTCTTTGCCAGCTTTTCCTGATAATCGCAGATGAATAGCTTGAACTAATTAAATACTATTTTAGTTAGATAGATAAATATAAAGAAAATTTTATTAATTTTATTTTTAAACTTCTTTTTATTTATATTAAAATATAAGTTTAACTGGATTAAGAAAGTTTTAAGCTTTAATTAATTATTATTAAATAATTCTAATAATCTGACTTTAATAGACTTGACTGCTAATTAATCTTTAAGTAGTTAATTTTATTATTCTAGAACAGTGATACTTTCTTATAACTAGCTAATTATATTTATTAATTTTTATATTATTAGATCTTATTATTATTCTTTTTCTTAGGCACTGGAGCCCTGCTACGGAGTATATAATGAATTTAAAGTAATTAATATAATAAATAATTATAACTAGTAAATACTTGTACTAACTGGTATTTAATATATTAAATTTTAAAATTACTTTTTTATTCCTGTTAGCTTAGCTTCACTTGGTATACATACCATTGAACTAGATCACGGAGATATCAGACTAATGAATATCTAAGGATAACTAGTCTTAGATATAAGAAGAGAAATAAGATTAGATAATACTATATAATTATCTGTAAATAAATATAGATAAATATTTTATTACTAAGCTTCTAAATATATGATTACTTAAAGACAGTATTATTAAGCATGAAGAATAGAATTAACTAAATATATAAAAGAATATTCTTATATATCCTATTCTTTGTATATCATATCATATACTATTCTGGGTAGATTGATGGTCAATCTAATCATAGTCTAGGGTCCTAGTATACCCTAAGTATATCTTCGATGGTAGACATGATGGTAGGTGGTCACGTGATGCGTGGTCGTTTCGGGCGTCATGTTGGCAATTTATAATTATACTAAATAACAACTTGGCTTTGCCTGAGTGCTGCCCTTATCAGCGCTTTCTGCCTGGCGAGTCCGCCTTACTAGTAGATTAACTAGCAGGGGTCCGTAACAAATAGTTTATAAATATAAAAAATTTATTATAATCAGGACTATTAATATATTAATTAAAATAATTAACTTATTATAAATCTTTTCTTGATAAGGGCTGTTAGTAGCGGGTACTATAGAAAATTAAATAATATTAAATATACTTACAAAAAATACAGGCTGTTGTAAGTTAGTATTTATACATATATATAGATTCCTGCAAGGACGGGATAACCTATTATAATAGAAAATATAGAAATCACGGGAGAAATTATAGAAAATACAGAAGAAGCTATATTAATAATAATAATAATAATAAATAATTATTAAAATTAATTATAAACCTAATTAACCTGTAAAAAGACCTAAGCTTATTATAAATAAAAAATTAAAAGAAAAAGCTATAAAGAATAAAAATAAATTAATAAAAGAAAATTTTATAATAATAATAGTAAAACAGGCTTTTTTAATAATAATAATAACAGCAGCAGTATAATAATATATAAAAATAATAATATAAATTTTATATAAAAATAATACTATTTTTTGTAAAATATAATATTTAATAATTATTTATAAAAAAATTATTTACTTTTCTTTTATAAAAGGAGGGGGAGGGACTGCAGTATAATAAATAAATATTTTTATTTTAATTATATAAGAAAAGTATATTAGAATAATACTAGAAAAATGAAAAAGAATATTATAAATAATAAATAATTAATCTAATTACCATAGATATAAGAAAATAAATTATATACAAATATTTTTTACAAGAGGGAGGGGGAGAGGGCTGAAAAAAAAATTTATATAAAATCTTACTAAAAGCCCTGAGTACTGAGCCCTAATTTATAATTTAAAATAAATTTACTATTAATATATATATACCATATAATTTTGAAATGAACTCTGCAAGAGATTTAAAATCTTATAATAAAATCTAGAATTTTATATATAATAAAATAATACTCTATACAGCTTGTGGGAAGAATCCATAAGCAGGAACTTACAGAGAAATATTTATAGAGAAATATCTATAGAAAATTTACAGAAATAAATAATCTGTATAAAATATAATAATAGTACACTACAGGAAATACTCACGAGAATATACTATAAGAAAAAATATAAGAAATTTTATAAAAATATTATAAAATAAAAAAATAGATAATTTTTTCTTTATTTAATTTCTTCTGTAAAGATTTACAAGTAAAGATTTTAATAATATCTAACTTATTATAAATAATATATATATTACTAGCTGTCACAAAGTAAGCCTATAATAAAATAATTATTATAATTATTATTAGTATTTGTAACCTTGGGGACCAAGGCCTTGCGGAGAAAGAATAATTATAAAAATCTAAATTCTTATAATTCTTATAATACTTATTATTGCAAGAAATATCTATATTAATAGTAGTCTCTGTTACAAGATCTGGTTAATACTCGCATATGACCCACAGGCTACCCGCGAATATATCACTATTCACGGATAAAGGGAGAATAGTTAGTAACAATATTTTAAAAAAATAAATCCTATGTTTTATATTCACAAATAAGATATACTCTTCACACTATCTCATTATATTCATCCTTATATTATAGTAGAGAAAGATTATAAGTCTAAAATATTATTTAATAAAATATTATCTACAGATTTTTTACTATATATAATTACCTAGAATCAGACATAGAAATTTATTTATCAAATAAAATAGATCTAGTTTTTTATTTAAAAGAGTATTCAAGAGGCCTAAAATTAATAAATTTAATAAATAAATTATTAATACTATCCAGAGAATTTTAATATCAGTAATAAAATCTTTATTAATATAAGAAACTAGTACTGGGGCTAATTTTTATATAAATTTTCTGAAAGTTAATATAAGCTGGTTTTAATTATTAATAAAATAGAAAATGAATATAAGATTTATTTTTTTAAGAATATATAAGTATACCTAATTATTTATTCTAAAAAATTATATTTATAAAATTTTTTAGAGATTTTATTTAATTAGATTTAAGATACTGCTGTTCTTATTAAAGTTAATAATTAAAAAGATTAAGAAGTTAAAGAAATACTAGTTAATTAATTATATTATAATTATTTATAATATAGAGTTAAATGGCTTGCTTTAAATAAAGTAGATTATATATAATATTCAATTAGAAATTTTAAGAATATTTTATCTTATTTATAAAATTATTATACTAGATATCTTATCTGCTCTGAATCTTCTAAGTAACTGCTGTAGTGGCTGGCTGCTGCCAAGACTGATGAGTTTATACTAAATCATGAAGATAACAATATACTTCTGGCTGAGGATAACCAGTCTTAAAGAGAAGGGTAATATAATAAAAAAATATAATAAAAATATATAATATAGTTTTTATTTTATTTATTATATATAATCTTATATTATTTATTTTATTTACTTTATCTTGCTTGTTTATTTTTATTATTTATATATAGTCTCCCACACTCCTTTCCTTTCCTCCCTCACGTTTGATATTTTAGTTTAGATGCTCTGAATATGAGTATTTAATTAGTGCTCATAATATATAAAATAAATAAGACTCTCAGGATTTATATTAAAGATATTAATATATTATTCTATAAAATATTTATTAAAATAATACTTATTATTATAATACTTATTAGAGTAATGCTTATTATTATAATATTTATTATTATAATACTTAATAGACTTAATTAGGCTTAATATCCCTGAAAAAGAGTACTAATCTGATTTAAATTTCTATTATATATATTAATCTGATTAAATTTCTGTTACATATACTAATTATATTTGGAAGTGAATACTGTTATCTTTAAATACTTATAATTTAATAGAACAGTTAATTAGAAGATTAAGAGTTATATTACTATATTCCTTGTTTCTAGTATTATTGAATAATACTAATCTTAAACTTATCAGATATCATTTTACTGTTATTCTGTTATAAAGATTTGCCTACTAGATAATAAATTTAGAATAATTAATATAATAAATAACTATAATTAATAAATACTTATATTAACTGATATTTAATATATTTAATTCTAGAATTATTTTTCTGTTCCTGTTAGCTTAGCTTCACTGGTATACGTACTGTTAAACTGGATCAAGGAGATATCAGGCTAATAATTATTTAAAAATAATTAATCTTAAATAAGAGAAGAGAAGTAAGGCTAAATAATATTATATAATTATTTAGTAATAAATATAAATAAGTATTCTATTATTAAGTTTCTAATATATAATTATTTAAAGACAGTATGATTGAGTATAAAAAATAAAATTAATTAAGTATATAAGAGAATATTTTTATATATTTTATTTTTTATATATTAAATCGTATACTGTTCTGTATACTGTATATTATATATTATATACCCGTCTATATACCATCTCATATATCCAGGATTATGTGACGCGTGGCTGTTCTAGATATTATAAAAGTAATTAAGAATTCTATTAAATAATAATTTAACTTTATTTAAGTACTGCTTTTATTAATATTTTCTATCTAGCAAGTCTATCTTGCTAGTAGATTAACTAGCAGGGGTCTGTAATATATATATATTAATTATATTTAAAAGTAAATACTGTTATCTTCAAATACTTATAACTCAATAGAATAGTTAATTAGAAAACTGGGAATTATATTACTATATTCCTTGTTTCCAGTGCTATCGAATAATACTAATCTTGAACTTGTCAGACATTATTTCATTGTTATCCCATTGTGAAGATTTGCCTACTAGATTATAATAATTAAAAAGCATGCCACTAAAACTTTTATAGAAGAAGCTAGATATAATGTAAGTTATATAAATTAGTATCAGTGCTGCAGGCTCTAAAAAAGATTATTTAACATATAAAATATTAGTATTAATAAAATATTATTATATTATATTAAGGAATTTAATAGCTTCTATATTTAATATACTAGTAAGATAAGTTATATAGTCTATGTATTAAATGACTTAAAAATTGAGTAACTAAAAAGAATAAGAAAGATTATATAAGAAAATTATAGCTAAGTTAGTTATATATAATAATAAGACTTAATATTTATAAGATATCTTAGAATAATAGCAGGAATATATAGTTTTCTAATATAGAAGAGATAGTCTTCCAATTTTTAGATGATATAAAATATTTTTTAATGAACTTAGGAATTTTTTTAGTATCTAAGCAGCAAAAGATAAATAAAAATAAATCTATTTTATAATACTACTATTCAAATTTCAAACATAAGAGCCTCCTGTCTGTTTATTCTATTATATTAATATAGGAAGGAGATATATTAGGAGTCTTTACTAGGATAATTCAATATTTAAAGAATTTTAATGCTATATATAGTATATCTAGTCCAGGGGATAAACTTTGGCTGAATTATTTATAAATTACTAGAATATAAAGTGTTAACTTAAATAAGTATATTAGCTGAGAAAATTGTATGAAAATTTCGCATGAGTAATAGTAACGATAACGACCTGGAATTTTACAATGCTCGTCCATAAGATATATTTACATCAGTTTATCGAGAGAGACGAAAGTAGGAAGAGTCTCTGGGGATACAGTCCCATACGCGCAGCGGGAGTTGATACCATTTAATCCCTGCCAATTTCTCCTTGGCAACCCCTCGAAGTAAGCTGCATTTGGGGACAGGGATAACACTCACACCGCTGCTTGAAAGTCTGCAGCGTATTGCCGCTTCTTCGTAAACGACCGGAAGATTTAAACAAGGTAATTTGGCTCGGAACAACAAATACAGCGACTCCAACGACAATGGGAGACGGTAAATTCCATTTCCATGCGCCACGGCTGTAGCCAAGAGCGATGCTAAGTAGAGTAATCTTCGAACCATATGCGCTAACAGCCTCCGGCCATGTGTAAATGCCACCATGATTACTTTCCTATTTAGACCAAGACTGATGGAGTCATTCTCGACTTGCTTGTCAGCAACCGACCTATTAACCTTATAGGTTAAGTGTCAAACAGTGCACAGGTCGCAGGTTTCTCTATTTAACCCCACTCCTACCCAACAGTGAATCCAGCTACATCCAGCTACATCCAGCTCCAACAGATATTCCCATTATGCGTCTTATCTCTGCTATTGCCGCCTTCGCCGTGGTTTCTACTGCCGCGACCGCGGGCACCGTCCCTCCTGAGCTGGAGAGCATTGGAGAGCCATCGATAGTACTGAATATCACCTATTCCGTGGGATTAACTGAAGTCAGCTTCACCCCTGGCGAGTTCCTAAACGCGAGCGGTATGTACAACCAATCCCCGAATCAGACTGTTTGACTTACCAATACACTATCTATCACTAGTCGCCGTGGACGCGCCGCAGCCGCATCTCCATGACATGGGGCTGAGCAGGTCGGGTCCCTATCTGCTGCTGATGGTCGACCCGGACTATAACAAAACCACTCCCCCCTCAGTGATCTTGCACACTGTTGTCGCCAACCTGACTACCGCCGTCAACAGCTCCAGCGACGCTAATATATTGGCATCCTACATCGCCCCCACCCCCACATCCGGCATCCATAACTATACCCTGTTCCTGTTCGACCAGCCCTCCAACTTCAGCATCCCTAGTCGCTACGAATCCTTCATGCTGACTGAAAAGGATACGCCCCTGAACCGGATTAACCTGCCGCTGGCCAGCTTCCTCGACCAGACTGGGCTGGGCTCGCCGGTCGCGGCCAATTACTTCCGCGTCACGGCGCCGAGTAACAGCTCCAGCTCCAGCTCGGGCGCATCCGGTTCCAATACAACCACAAGCTCGGGCACCAGCACCAGCACTGGCGCAGCTGCTAGTGAGACTTCGAGTGGGGCGGTCCACAAGATGGCCGCATGGAGTTATCTGGCCGGTGCGCTGGCCTTGGTCGGTGTGGTGGTGGCCCCTGTTTGATTTACTTGTTTGCTTAAGACAATTATGGTTCTGTAGAAAGGAAAAAAAAAAAAAAGAAATCAAACTTGCAAATCGCGTACTTGGTGTACACTCAGCATGTTCAGTAAGCAACACCACCTCGCGGAAGACCGGCACAGGCAGGCAGCGAAAACTTGACTCTAGATTTTATCTACGGAATGCAAGCTGCAGGCACTAAACTAATCTTGCTAGCAAAGGCCTGATTGTATACCATATAGGGCTAAGCTTTACACGCTAAATGCTCTTCTCAGCACTAGTGTAGGTAGGTACCCCCCATCGGTAACATGAGAGGCATATTAGCTTTTCGGTTCCTGATCTCCTGATTACTCCCCTCCTGTTGTGTATTCTTGGTTGCGGAAAAAGATTTTGCATGTCCATCTATGTCGTGAGTAGGGCTTATGTTAAAGCAGTAATACTCGTAGGCGTGGTCACGTGACTAGCTGGGATCTTACCACGAACCCCTTCCTCGCGCCTCTCGCTGCGCAACCCCTAGATAGCAATACAACACTCATATTTCTCTGTGTTCTTGCTCCATGCTAGTAGAGACTCTCCAGCAGCTTATCTATGTTTCTGGAACAATGCTGAACATAGAAACGGAAGGAATATACACTAGATGGTATTTTCCAATTGCATCAATCTCTACAAATTAATCAGGCCGAGTACAGAGCCAGTGCATATCATTCATCATAACAAACAAGTGGAGTCGCATGATCCCCTTAATTTAGCACCCTGATTCTCTAAGGCAGGACAAGCAGCGGTGGGGATGCAATTGGGATTAGACATTCCAGTTTTAAGTGGATCAGCATCCCCTACAGTTGAGCTTAACGGTCAAATATATATATAGCCTAAACTCGCATAATATAAAGATTCTATAGGGGTTTTAGAAGGAGGTTAGAGAGAAGTTAGAGATAAATTAGAAGATATAGGTGGAGTTAAAGATCATGAAATCAATACTAAAAATAAGCTTTGTAATGATAATGCCAGCATTATTTGGTGGTGTGCTACGAGGGTGGAGTGAGTGCTAGTGGCTTTCGAAGGGTGATGGGATGCGAGTCTGAACCAAGCCGGTTAGTACTAGTATTAGGGTATATGTTTCTCACTGCCTGTCTATGTAACTGTGTGGTAAAAGTATACTATCGAATATCCACATCCATCTTCACCATAATCCCCTTCCCTGTCACGGGGTCTTCTCCCCGTGCCCGATCTTCCGGCCCCTTGGAGGCACAGCTGGTGGTGAAGTGCCCCATATGCAGCTGTTCGGTGCTGCTGCTGGCCTCTTCCTCGAGCCGCAGGCGTGCGACCCGCGCCGCCGCCGAGGCGTGGCTGTTGGACGTATTCCCGCTCACGCCTTTTGCCATCCAGCTCTTGTCGCGGCGGCGCTTCTTGCTGAAGGCCACACGGAAGCCCGAGGCGATGGGCACCGCGGTCGCGCAGACGATAGCCATGTTGAGCTGGATCACGACCAGCAGCTCGAAGGGGGCAGCTGCGTAGGGGAAGTCCGTGTGCAGGCTCGTGGCCTTGTAGAGCACGACGACGCGGGCGACCGCGGATGCAATGGCACTGCGGAGTGCGTTAAGCTAGCTATACATAACAGGGAGTTTCGTTCAAGGGGACGTACATGAATCCAACCGAGAACACGATGATGAGCCCAGCTTTGCGGGCGAGCGGCATCTGCAAGGTGGCGATGGTAGCAATTGGCAGCGCCAGGATCGCGACATCGGAGATCAGGTCCAGAATGAGCGGCACGCCGTCGGCGTTAGTGGTATTGCGGCAGGTGCCGTGCATCGTCGACTCGGGGTTGAAACGCTCCCAGTAGTAGCTGGCTGGCACGCACGAGAGCATGTACGTGATGGTGGAGCCGATGCCCCAGAGCACCACGTACATGATGTTACTCCACCAAAAGATGCGCAGCCAGATCTGTTGCACGATGAACAGCCGGCGGTAGTAGAGGAGCAGGGCAATCTTGGTGGCCAGCATGGAGGGCCCGTTGAAGGTAGCCGTGAGCCACATGCACAGGAAGATCCACTGCAGGGAACGCAGCGATGGATCCTCAGCGTTGACGCGGAACTCATGGTATCCCAGTCCAAAATGCACTGCGACTAGGACGGCGATCGAGCCCACGTTGGCAAAGAGCTAGACACATACATGAGGGGTTATTGACCAAGTTGACTGACATGGCTCCGCAGAGCGGCGAAAAAAAAAATAACATACAACGGCCATGATCAGCCAATAGTCCTCCTGCACGAGGCGTTTGTAAATGCGCCGTTGGGCCCAAATACGCAGCATCACACCCAGATTGCCAAGTACCACCATGGTGATACTGGGGCCCAACACCACCGGCTTGAGGGACTGCGACCACTCGGCCAGCTCCGCCGCAGTTAGCGTCGAAGAGCGGGTGGAGGGCGATGAGGACATTGTCGCCGACATGGTGATAGTGATCGTCCCATAGAAATACAAAGATCGGAGAATGATAATGGATGGGAGGAACCACTTGGATTATCAAGTCCCTCTCAACAGTCCCCCACAGCCCATTGTCAGCGAGGAAGAACTCAGCCGCCGCTAAATAACTCTCACTGCCTCCTGAACGGTGGTCAGACTGGCTATGATGACAGGGATACTGTGCTAGACTCTGCATTAGTAGTGCCATTCTTGCAGGCAAACGAGAAGAGGGGAAAGGGCCGGATTCTAACAGGACATCCGGTCCACCTTTCGGCCCCTGTGTGTCGGCCCTAGTCCGGCACTAATCGATTCCTTCACGAATAAGATCCGTTCGGACTCGTTGGCCCACCCTCACTAGAATGCCTCGTCGACCCAGACAAGCCTTGCGAAGTCCCGAAGATGGCAGTGCTTAGCTCTGCACCCGGCCCATTTAAATGAACCACCGAGCCTTGTGGATCATCTCCATTTATCCCCGACAGCCTCTTCGCACCATGTTACTTCATCCTATTCATTCACCTGCCGTCTTGGAGCCTGGCAAAGACCAGGTACCAGAGCTATATTGCAGAAATGAACCCTGAGATCCTGCTGCCCTCTTCTCCCGTCCTCAGCCCGCAAGGCCATCAACCCGCTCGAGCTTCTGCAGTGAGCTGCCACCACTTCTGTAGGCAGTACTTTCTACAAGATGTCGGAATCTGCTGCGGAGTCAGTAGAGCGGCTCGCCTATCAGCAGCTGCTCGATTGCAAACCTCGGTGTCAAATGTCCCCAGCGGGACACAGTGTTCCTGCCGCAGTTTGACCCCCACGATGAGAATATCTGTTGGTTCTGGGCCTGCATAGTCGCGGGCTACTTGCCTTGTATTGTACCCAGATTCGCAATTTCAACAGGCTGTTGCAGGGCCCAGGCCAAACAAATTCTCCAGCTGCCAGATGACCCGGTGATACTTACTAACAGCTGCATGACATGCGCCTTCTAGGGTGTCAACTCCCCGAGTTTGTATCTTGTGGATCAGCAATCTGTATGGGCCTCCTGCTCCTCCGCGTCCGCCTCTACTCCTAATAAATTGCAACCAACAAGCCGATGATCCTTTCATGTGCAAGTGACACCAGAGAAAGATAAAAACAAAAATAATATTAATAGTTTATAGTAGTACAGTACTCTCCTTTGAATAATTCTCCTACTAGTTACTATAGAAGCTTCTAGTATGCAAGTTATATGTATTATGCTATACAGCGAACGAAATGACGTCACTTGTGATATGGTATGGTTTAACACTGGATTCTATATTAGACGGAACTGAAGATAATATAAGAAAATGATAAATAAAATAATGATCTAAATTAGAGAATTAGTTTAACTAATATTAAATCTACTTAAATTGAAAGACCATTGGCCTATCCAACTTTGTATTATATAAAATTAAGTAAAAATTAAAATAGAAAAAAATATCCCAAAAGCTGATCTGATATCTGTAAGTCTGAATCTATTATATATTGTAAAATTATAGGTCTAGAATAAAGTTATCATGGTTGCCATTACCAATCTTTTCCCTAATGGAATATAGTTGGGTCTTACTTAGTTGATTCTGTGTAGGAATATACAAGTTATATCCAGCAATCTCTACATTCGCTACACTTATCACAATCCAAATTGGGTGGCCCAGTCGGCCAGTAAGTGCATATTAATGTGGCCCTAGCTGAGTGAAATGGAAACTGGGTCCTGTATTCCGATATTGAGCTTTTATCTCTTATCGACCATGTTAATGTTGTATGTGGTTTCCATGCTTCGTAAGTTGCTCCTCTCGATATTTGCTAGATACTTGATTATACTTGAATCC
Source organism: Aspergillus eucalypticola CBS 122712 (assembly GCF_003184535.1). Lineage (NCBI taxonomy): Eukaryota > Fungi > Ascomycota > Eurotiomycetes > Eurotiales > Aspergillaceae > Aspergillus > Aspergillus eucalypticola. The sequence continues at coordinate 22,943 of NW_020290313.1, forward strand.
GAATACTCCCTTATTTGTACAGTGGCCTCCTGATCATGATTAAAACCGTTCATAACTGCAGAAGGTTCAACGTTAAGGTTGGTGTCTACGTCAGTCTCCCAGATCTTCAAGGATTTGGTTGCTGAGAGCTGAAGCTTACCCCCTCGGAGCACACCGCAAACATAATTCACCAGATTGGTGCTCTTCAGGGCTACTCGCTCGTGAAGACGTTCCCCTTCACCACGTCAGGCCCCATTGTATGCTCTTCGGCATGATGTGCCGCGATTACGAGGTTGCGACTGCTGTCATGCGCGGTATTCCTGCCGGTGCCGCTGTGTTTGGTCTTCCCGGAACCAACATGGAAAAGGCTGCGTGTTACGGACCCCTGCTAGTTAATCTACTAGTAAGGCGGACTCGCCAGGCAGAAAAGCGCCGATAAGGGCAGCGCTCGGGCAAAGCCAAGTTGTTATTTAGTATAATTGCGAATTGCCAATATGACGCCCAAAACGGCCACGCATCACGTGACCACCTATTATCAAGCCTACCATCAAGGGTATACTTAAGGTATACTGGGATCCTGAGCTATGATTGGGTCGACCATCAATCTACCCAGAACAGTATATAATATAATATACAGGAATAGGATATATAAGGATATTCTCTCATGTATTTAGCTAGTTCTATTCTTATATTTAATAATACTATTTTTAAATAATTATATATTTAGAAGCTTAGTAATAGAACACTTATCTATATTTATTTATAGATAACTATATAGTATTATCTGGTCTTACTTCTTTTCTTATATCTAAGACTAGTTATTCTTAAGTAATTATCAGTCTGATATCTTCTTGATCTAGTTTGACAGTATGTATACCAGCGAAGCTAAGCTAATAGGGACAGAAAAGTAATCTTAAAATTTAATATATTAAATATCAGTTAATACAAGTATTTACTAATTATAATTATCTATTATATTAATTACTTTAAACTTATTATATATTTTACAGCAGGGCTCTAGTGCCCAAGAAGAAAGATAATAATAAGATTTAATAATATAAAAATTAATAGATATAATTAGTCAGTTATAAAAAAGTATTACTGCCTTGGAGTAATGAAACTAGTTATTTAAAGATTAATTAGTAGTTAAATCTATTAAAGTCAGATTATTAAAATTATTTAATAATAATTAATTAAAGCTTAGAACTTTCTTAATCCAGTTAAACTTATATCTTAATATAAATAAAAAAAAACTTAAGAATAAGATTAATAAGATCTTCTTTATATTTATTTATCTAATTAAAATAGTATTTAATTAGTTTGAACCGTTCATCCGCGATTATCAGGAAAAACTGGCAAAGGATTAGAACAATAATATTAAATAAATTTTTATTAATTATACCAGATTTAAGAAACATCTTGAATAAATATTTAAAAATATTAATATAGCATAAAATATTAAATAAAAACTATGATAACTTAAGTAAATAAAATCAGCATCTAAATATATCTCTGAATTCTTATAAGTTATTAGTTATTTAGACTGGGATGAAGACACTTATATCATATAATTTAAAAAAAAACTCAAGATAAAGATCCAAGAAAAACTTATTTAATAAGAATAATTAGATATATTATAATAAATAATCACAGCGGCAGTTAAGATCAATAATAAACTGTATAAGTATAATATAAAATAGAAAAAAGACTGATAAACTAATAAATTTATATCTTAATAAAATAATTAACAGAATTATTAAACTAATAATAAATATCCAGTACAGTTTAGAAGTCTGGGATATGAGAATCTCTATAAATTAAAACTAATAAAACTGGATATAATATAATATTAGATTTAATAAAATAGAGTCTCTAAGAAGAAGCTTGAAAAGTATAAAAAAAATTATTTATATTTTAATTATAATAAAATAAATTATCAGTTAAAGAATTACAAGCAGAAATAATAATAATTTTAAAAATAATTAAAAACCATAGACAAAGATTAATTAAGATTAAATAAAAAAGTTAAAGAAGTCTATAATACCATTAAAATTAGATTAATAGAAGATTGGATCAGATCTGCAGTATAGATATAAAATAATAAGGAGTTATATATTATATAATAAGAATAACTACTAGTGCTAATAAGTAGAATATACTAGAACCGGTTAAAATAACAGACCAATACAGATAAGCCAATAGTATTAATAAAATTATAAGAAATTTACTGATTATCTGAACTATTTAATTAGTCTACAGAAATTAATAATAGCAATAAGCCAGCTCTAGAGAATGAATATTCTAATATAATTTAAAATAAGTTTAATTCTTTAAATAAAAAATATAGTACTTAATTAAATAGTCTTGAATCCAGTAAGAAGAAACTTAGTAAGATATTTAATATTTTAAAAAAATCTCTATTAGATATCAGTAAATCATGCTCCATGTAATGGGATGAAAACAAAAAAAATCAGGAAGATAATAAAAGTAATATCTCTTATTAAATAAATTATATTATAAAAGAATTTAAGAAAAATTTAATATAATTTTATTTAGAACTTAAAAAAGTTATATAATACTGTCTATATTAGAATCTGAGATATTGGAAAACATGAAATAAGAATTAAAAATAATATTTATAAAGATATTCTTATTATCTGGAATTTTGCCTAATATATGAATAAGATAATATAGATTATTATTATTATTTATTCAAAGTCAGTCACAAGATACAAGTAGCCGGGATAAATTCTTAATATAATTATAAAAATTACATGTACATACATTTTAAAGGGAACAAGGGATACTAGAAATATAATAAATTTTTTTAGATTATGTATTATACAGATATATACTCTATATATCATGACCAGAAGTACATCGCGACATATTAATTATAAGTACCGGAAGTAGTAGAAGCTAGAAAAAATTATTATTTATATATTAATTTTAGATATTTATATATAAGATATAAATAATATCTGTATTATAAAATAATATATTAGATAGCCTGCTTTGACAATCAGTGTATAACATATTACGTAGCAAAAATAGAAAACTTGAAATTCCTGTAAAAATATCCAAGCTAACCAGAACCAAATTAGTTAGAATAGTAATTAATAATTACTAAATCAGAAAAGTATTTAAAGATTTAAGTAATTATACTAAAATAATTAACTTAAGTATTAGTTAATTTTAGTATAACCAGAAACTTCATGAACCCGCAATTTTTATAGTAACTTGGAATACTTGGAAAACAGAAAATAAAACTAGAAGTAATTATTAAATTAAATAAAAAAAACCTGGGAACTCTTATATTAATAATTAAATCAGAGACTATATCTATAATTATAATAAATTATTTTGAATATATAAATTTTAACGTGACACTATTAGGATAGTATAATATTATATTAGAGATTTTATGGCTTAGGAATCATAATCCATAGATTAATTAGAAGACTGAAAATCTTTAATTTATTAATTATAATTATTTAAGATAATACCAGCAAGAATTAAATATGGAATCTAGATTTATATAATCTACTAGCCAGCAGGAGACTGGAGTAAGAATTAAATAATTTATAAAAAGATTAAAAATATTATAAAAATTTAATATACTAGATATTAAAGAAAACTCGAAGAAAAGTAGTATCTTAAATATTATTATATAAATAATAATAGTAATCAAGCCAGTACAACAAGATTAATTCAAGAAATTACCAGAATAGATACTAGTAATAACAGAAGAATATTATAAATATAGTACTAATAATATTAACTTAGGAAGTAAAACTCAGGAGTAAGAATCTAGAACTAGTAATATAAATTAAAAAACTCAGAATAAGTGAAGACCTAAGTATAATAATATAGAATTAATAAAAACTCAGAAAAAATAAAAACCTGAAAATAATAATATAAAACTAAAAGATTTACAAGAACTTCTAACTATGATTAAAAGTAATTTATATATTCCATTATAATATAAAAGATTCAGGAAATTATTTAAATAATTAGAAAAACTTAAATTATTTTAATATAAAAAACATAACTATATTATTCTTCTTAAGAAAGAAAAGTCACTAGTATATAAAAAAATTTATTTAATATCTGAAAAGAAATCACAGGCGCTATAAGAATATATTAATAATTAATTAATAAAAGATAATATCAGACTATTAAAATTATTTATAAGATATAAAATCTTATTTATACTAAAAAAAATAGCAGCCTATAGCTATATATAAATTATTAATTATTTAATATAATTATAATTAAGAATTGGCACCCTTTACTTTTAATCTTAGAAATCTAAGATAAGATACAAGGAATGAAATAGTTTATTAAACTTAATATTATTAATATATATTACTATATATATATTATAGAAGGTAAAGAATGGAAAACTGTATTTAGAATAAAATATAAATATTATAAATACTTAATTATACTATTTAAGCTTACTAACACGCCCGTATTATTCTAGTAATATATTAATAAAGTACTGGAAGAATATTTTAATAGATTTATAATTATTTATTTAAATAATATTCTGATCTTCTCAAAAACTGAGAAAGAATATATTAGATATATAAAATTTATTCTATATAAGCTATATCTATATAAGTTATAATATAAGTTTAAGAAATATAAATTCTATATATAAAAAACAGAGTTTCTGGAATACTAGATATCTATAGAGAAAGTCTATACTAAGTAAGTTAAAGTATAAGTTATTCAGAACTGATTTTAATTCAAGAATTTAAAGAAACTACAGCAGTTTATCAGATTAGTTAATTACTATTAATAATTTATGGACAGATATACTATTTACATGATATTATTATTCAAACTTATGAAAAAAACAAAAGAATATAAGTAGGAAGAATTACAGTAATATATATTTAAAAATATTAAATATTAACTTACCATATTACCAGTACTAGTGCAGTATGATCCAGAAAAGGAAACTACCATCAAGACTAATATATTAGATTATATTATTAATATATGTATAACACAGCCAGAAAATAATAGAAAATCTAGATTAATTATATTCTACTTAAGAAAGTTAGTTCAGGCAGAACTTAATTATAATATTTATAATAAGAAACTACTAGCTATAATAATAATATTTAAATAATAGAGAATCTATCTCGAAGGAGTTAAATATATTATTATTATAAAAATAAATTATAAAAATTTAATCTACTTTATAATAACCAAAGAGTTGATTAGAAGACAGATAAGATAAATAAAAATTTTATTATAATATAATTTTTATATTATATATTGCAAAGAAATAAAAAACAGATATATAGATATATTTAATTATAGACTAGACTATAAAATAAAAGAAAAAATTATCAAGCCAACTATTCTAAAATAAAATAAAAATAGATTAATTAGCTATAATAAGACTAATCTTATAATAATATTAGAAATAAATAGTAACTTAACCAAGCAACTAGCTAATATTACTAAAAATAATAAGATATTTCAAGAAATAAATAAAAATTTACTAGATAAAATTATTATTAATAAAGAAAAATTAATCTACTTTTACAGATTAATCTTTATGCTAACCAATATAAGAACAGAGATCATGATTATATATTATAATAAATTACTTAAAGAACACTTAGAAGTCAAAAAAACTATTAAATTAATTATTAGAAATTACTATATTCCAAATCTCAGACAAAAAATACGTGATTACATGGAATAATATAAAATATGTATTAGGAACAAGCCCGCGAGGTACTAATCTTATAGATAAATATAAATACAGAAGGTACTATAATAATTATAAGAATAAATAATAATTAATTTTATTAGTCTATTATCTGAATTAAAGAGATATGATATTATTATAGTTATTATTAATTATCTTACTAAATACATCCACCTCGTACTAAGTAAAACGACAATGACAGTAATATAAATAACAGAATTATTCTTAGAAAATATTGTCACAAACCATGGGATACTAAAATATATTATATTAGATAAAAATAAGTTATTTATTTTAAAATTTTAGAGATCACTCGCCGATCTTATAAAAATTAAAAAATAAATGATAACAACTTATTACCTGTAAATAAACAGACAAACAGAAAAGATTAACCAGATAATCAAGTAATATCTAAGATACTATATAAACTACTAGTAAGATAATTAGACAGACCTGTTACTTATAATATAATTCTTATATAATAATACTAATTATTTAATAATTGGAATCTTATTATTTTATACTAATTACAGTTATCACCTAAGATTCCTGGAAATACTGATAGAAAAGCAACCAATTACTAATATAATTAAAAATATTATAATATTTATAGAAAATATGTATATCCAGTTATCCTGAGATATTAAATTCATAAACCTATAAAATAAAATTTATTATAATTACCAACACGGAAAGAAATCTAATCTAAAAAAAAAAGAGAAAATATTCTTACTCTATAGAAATATTAAGATAAAATAACTAAGTCAGAAATTTAATTATTATAAACTAGAATTATTTGTTATTAAAGAAAAGAAAGAATCAGTTAATTATAAATTAAAATTATTAAAATTAATAAATAAAATTTATTTAATATTTTATATCTCATTATTAGAACCCGCACCAAAAAACGCTAGAATCACGGAAAATGTGGAAATTAATAATAATAGTAAATAAGAATACAAAGTTGAAAAAATTCTAGATTATAAGAAAATTAGTAATAAATTATATTACTTAATAAAATAGAAAGGATATAATATCTCAGAAAATATATAAAAATTTATTAAGAATTTAACAAGCTGTTACTAGCTTGTAGAACAGTATTACTAGCAGCAAGATCAAAGTTTATCTAGAAGAAAAGAAAATTAATTAACTAAATCAGATTAGAATTATTTAATATAATAATAAATTAAATAATATTATACTTATCAGCTAGATACTTTAATTTTTAAAAATTCTTAATACTTGAAGGATCCTTCTCATTTAATTACTTTAATATATTTAAGTTATGATCCAGTATCTGCTTATTATAATTCTTTAAGAATTGTTATTATTTAAATAAATAAGTTATTTTAATAGAAATACAAGCCTGCTTAATTAAAGTTTTAGTAAGCTTATTTTATACTTTTAATTAATTTTATTTTAAGTTATTTTATTTTTTATCATTATGAAACTGCTTCTTATATTTTTAATTATAATAAGTACAAGCAGCACAATTTCAGCTCTTTAAATTTATGATACAAGAAATATCTTTTAGAAAATAATATTTACAGGAATTTTCAATAATATAACTATTTTTATAAATCTTATCAGATTAATGAATGCGCTTTTTTACTCAGTCATGGTTAGTATAGCGGCGAGATATATTAACCCATTCTAAAAAAGAAAAAAAACTAAAAAATCTAGATAATATATAAAAGAAATATATATCTTTATATTTTTTGAAGATAAGAAATCTTAAAGAAAAAGAAGTAATATTATAAATTTCTGTTAGTTAATCTACTAGTAAGATAGATTTACCAGGCAAAAAAGTACTGATAAAAATAATATTTAAATAAAGCTAAGTTATTATTTAGTATAATTATAAATTATTAATACGACACCCAAAACAGTTATGTATTATGTGACTATCTACTATTAAGCCTACCATTGAGAATATACTTAAGGTATACTAGGACCCTGAGCTATGATTAGGTTGACTATTAATTTATCCAGAATAGTATATAATATGGTATACAGAAATAAGATATATAAAGATACTTTTTTATGTACTTAGCTAGTTCTGTTCTTGTGCTTAATAACATTATCTTTAAATAACCATACATTTGGAAACTTAGTAATAGAATACTTATCTGCACTTACTTACAGATAGCTGTGTGGTATTATCTAGCCTTACTTCTCTTCTTGTGTCCAAGACCAGTTATCCTTAGATAGTCATCAGTCTGATATCTCCTCGACCTAGTTCGACGGTACGTATACCAGTGAAGCTAAGCTAACAGGGACAGGGAAGCGATCCTAAGGTTTGACACTGCGCTTGACCTTGGAATTCCCTTCATGGCGGAGGTCTATGGTGTCTAGTAGGCAAATCTCCACAACAGGACAACAGTGAAACGATATCCGACAAGTTCAAGATTAGTATCATTCAATAATACTAGAAACAAGAAATATAGTAGTATAACCTTTAGTCTTCTAATTAATTATTCTGTGGACTTATAAGCATTTGAAGATAATGATATTTATTTCGAGATATAATTAATATATATAATAGAAGATTAATCAGATTAGTATATATAATAGAAATTTAAATCAAGTTAATACTCTTTTTCAGGGACACTAAGCCTGATTAAGTTTATTAAATATTATAATAATAAGTATTATAATAATAAACATTACTTTAATAAATATTATAATATTAAGCATCGCCTTAATAAGCATTATATAATATAATATACTAATATTTTTAATATAGATTCTAAGAGTCCTATCTATTCTATATACTAGAGAACTTAAATTATATATATTTATTATTTAATATTATTTCTTATATTTAATTTATATACTTTCAGGAAGTATTACTTATTATAAAAATATTAATATACAGTAGTCTGTGTACTCATTTATAATCAGTTATAAGAAAGTAGAGATTATATTTTAACTAGTAAATTATAAAGATTATAATACTATAAAAATAAGATAAAAAATTTGAATATAATATTATATTAATATGTTTGAATCTCCGCGATCCCACTGTACCAGTGGATAATAAAGAAAGACAGTATTTTAATTAATAATTTTATTATAATTCTTATACTTAAGTAGTATTCTTTCTACAGAAAATAAATAATAAAATAAATAATAATAATTTTTTCTATTTTTCTTAATATATTTTATTCTCTCGCCCCTCCGTGCGGCTCGTGAGGTAAAAAAAAGAGAAATTATAAAAAAAATAAATAAAAATAATAAATCTTATTATTATATTTGAATTTCCGTGATTCCTGTAGAAAATAAATAATTAAGTAAATAATAATATCTTTATAATATAATAAATTCTTCTACCTCTGCAATTCCTGCAGGGAACAGATGGTGGAGCAGATAGCAGAAATAAATAATAAAATAAATAATAATATTCTTGTTGTCAGCTGGAAATCACTTTCACCTTACTAATTGATTTCTTACCTATTTATATGAAAACCCTCGTTTCCACGAATGCCCAGAATCATTACATGCCCCATACAAAAACCTGATGCTCATGGAGCAGATTGGGCTTATTTCTTGCAAATCTGATATTCCCCTCTTTTACATGCGATTCTTGCGTCATTCTGACCAGTTGATTATGATTTCTTTATTCCTCGATGATTCATGAGCCTGGTCTAGATTCATTCACTACAGGCAGTGAATTGAAAATAAATAGGGCCCATATCTTCCTGCTCAAAGCCTTCCAAGTTATCCAAGCCATCCAATTCATTCACTATCTATCTAAGGAATCATTTCTTTCCTATTTAGGTAATAGGATTGCTTCCCTTTGACAAGTTTGTTAATTGTACTTATCTTATATAATTTTATGAATCGATACCTAGTTTCCTATTTGGGACTGATGTCACGTGACCTGATTATATTATTATTTTATGATTACTACCTGACCGTACCTCCTTTGGTCACGTGATTGAAAAGGTATTATTATCTTTATATTAGGCCTTTCTACACTAGACCACCTACCTTTTTCGGCCTAGTGACCCTGAGTCACCTGACCCTTATTACTTCCAGATTCCCCCTGGATCCCGACAGTTCCTAATATTCTTTTTATTTTTTTTAATATATCTTATTCTCTCGCCCCTCAGTGTAGCTTGTAAAGTAAAGAAAAAAAAAGGATTATAACAAAAAAAATAATCTTATTATTATATTTTAATCATTATAATTTCTACAGGAAATAAATAATAAAGTAGATAATAATATTCTTATAATCTTATAAATTTTTTATGTTTCTAGTATATCTTGTTTTCTTATCTCTCCGTGTGGCTGGTGAGGTACAAAGAAAAAGAGATTATAAAAAAGTTAATAATAAAAATTAAATAAAGTAAATAACTATTCTACCAGAGATTCTTATAATAATTTATATCTTATAGATTTATCTTGGAAGGTTATTATAAAATTTATATATAGTATTAATTTTCTAAATATGATATTTTTCTATTCTAAATAAATCAAAAATAGAATTAAGATTTTATTTATTTCTAGATTAGCAGCTGGATAATATACTAGAATTATAGATTAATATTATTATAAAATTTGAAGTTAACAAGATTCTATCCAGCTAGATATAGAATACAAAATTATAATATAAAATAAAATATATAAATACAGATATACTAGATAATAAATAATATAATATTAAAAATTTAAAAAATATTTCTGATTAACTTTATATATTCTATAATAAATATCTGATATATACAGGACTACTAGTGCAACTTACTTATTAACCAAATATAATAATAAATAATATATTTCTTATAAATTATGAGAATAATAAATACAGTAGAGTACTAAAATTTTATATTTAAAAATAATTATATTTAAAAAGAAAAAAAATATAATATTTTAATTATTATATAATATCTTATATAATTATCTTATACAGGTCATGTAATCTTCCAGACTTAGAAAATTACTAATAATAAATTTTCTTAAAGAAAATTAGAATACAGGACTTACTAAACAATAAAATAAAAACTAACCGGGAGATAAAAGAAAGAAACTAAAGATATTAAGAGAAAATTAATAAAAAAATAATAGAAAAGAAATAGAACTTATCAGGTAAGAATTAATCTCTAAAGATATATAAGATAATCTAATTCTTAAATATAAATAGTTTTTTCTTTCTTCTCTAGATTTATTAGTCCTCGTGAATACACAGGCTTCATTCGGACATGAATAGTCACATTAGTCTTTAGGTTGTCACAACTTCAGGGCTGCTTGGTATATGAGATACACAGGAAACTGTTCGCTTAATGAAACCGGAGTCATTGAAGATGCTGAAAAGCTTTACAACGCACAGTTATTTTTAAAGCTCCACAGCCCTAAATGCCCAGAAATGACGGATGCCTCAATATGCCAGTATAAATATACTTCGGAGAGATATAGCCACATTTCTGTACATTCCATGCCGTGCATGTTCAATAATGCTGAGAAACAGTGTAGTAATGGTTCTGAGTGTTTCAAAATAGTATGCATAACAAAGTGGTACTTTGGGAGACTACACTGCAGTAATTCAGAAGTGGCAGGTTGCTCAGCGGCTTTGTTCATAAGGACAAATGTATACTACAAGAACGTCCGGAACACAGTGGTTCTTACTAAAGTGCAGTGTATACAGCTTTTCAACGTCCAGATGCCAAATAATCTTCTTTGGACAATGCCTGTGACACTGGACAAGTGCGTGTACTGTGTTTAGATAGATCAGCTAATTTTGAGCGATCTAGTTGGAGGAGACCGAAGGGTATGAGGGCAAGTAAAACACCTCCAGTACTTCTTCCTTTTCGCTTTCCTCTCCAATCTCAGTATTCGCTGCAAAATACACTCTTTTCCGGAAGAGTAGGCTCTTGTCACAATGCCTATCCACTTGTCCCGACAAACACCACAAGCACAGCCGCGTATGCTGCAGTCGCCATAACCGTCTCCGTATTATTAGCTCTGAGTACCAGACTGATAATCGCCGCAAAAAGCACCACAGCCACACATACTGTGACTAAGCTCTTCGTCAAGTTTTCTTGGATCCTCATAATCAACATCGGCACAATAAGACTCAGACCACCGGAAAATGCGACCATGAATCGAGCGAGTTTGTCTATGAATTGCGAGACTTCTTCGGGGCCTCACCGTTGAGATACTCGTCTGTACGGAGAAATTGCTCGCGTTTGGTGTAGGTCAGTCGACGCGGTAGTCTCGCCTTGAGCCAATCCCGTAGCGGGTCTCGTGGCAGGAGTGACTGGTTTGGAAGCCGACAATAGGCAGAATTAAAAAGATCCCCTGGTAGATTGGCAATTTCAGGAAAGGCATGCGTAAGATCTCGTCGTTTTTCTTCAGCATAGGAACCGGTTACATTCTGTAAGCCAGAGAAAAATGCGTAATCCCTAATCGCATTTGCTGAATCATATATCAGAATGGGACAGTGTATTTTGTCAACAAGGGGACGGACCGTATGCATGCAAAGTAGATGTTGGTTCGTTGATTGATTCTTCCGTACCCTCTTTGCCTTTCCAGATTACGCTCTTTTTCTGGGCAAGTTTATTCTGGAGGTGGACAAGGTTGAGTCTTTGCAGACCGCGGAAGGTGAGAAAATACGGCTCTTCATTCCCCGTTGCATATGTATAGCGAAGGAACCGTTCTGTATATGACATTTCTTCAGGAGCGACAGAATCAGGTGGTAACTCCATCGCAACAGGGACTGTAGACATTGCTGAGAGTTGTCTTGTCACTGGGGCGTAGATCGACTGAGAATTGGCCTTGATCGCAGATGTAGTATTTTTAAAGCCGTGGGAAATTTCTCAGGTCCCCGTAGTCATAAGTCCCCGTAGTCGTAGAAGCGAGTACGAACGTATGCTCAGGCAGATTGGATAAGACTACAGTCTGACCAGTCAACATAGACCACATGTTGCGTCATGTGACAGAGCTCATATTCATACAGACTAACTCAATCTATGGTAACAGTTGGCTCCTCTCCTACTCTCATCTCACGCAGTCCAATCTTACCATGAGCTTTTGGAAAGCGCTCTTCCCGAAAAAGTATCGGGAGAAACAGATCACTCAGAAGAATAAGGATCACATTGAGAGCGGGATAAAGGCCACCATCTCAGATAAATTCAGCAGTTTCCTAGAAGGCGACCGCCACAGTCGGAAAAATACATTCCAGCTCCCACAGTACAACCCAGCAGTCAGTATCTCAGAAAATGATCCCCTTGTTTATCTTGATATTCTTGGAGCACATCTTGACAATTATTGGCGTGCCCGATTACTTCTCTATGAGACTGCACAACAGGCGAGACCTTTGGTCTCAATGCTAGGTCGCAAATCTTTTAAACTAGATCCAGTTTTGGGTTCCGCTAGACCACGCACTTGCAGAAATGCTCAGTAATCCCTTTATCTCGGATGTCGTGGGTGAGGGATTCAGCAGCGCCTATTACAAATATCCCAATATTTTGCAGGATAAATTCGGCCTCCGCCGTCTCCTGGAAAAGCATAAGAACATGATCTTAGCCAATCAAGAGATTGTCAATATGACCGGTAAGAATCCAATATTTCACTAAGAGAAGCCGTGACACATTCTAAAAGATCTATCCTAGCTGCGGCCAAAGCAACTTCCTAAGACTGGACAAAGAGTTTCGCAAGACAGTCATCGGTCCTCTCAAGAATGCCATGATCAACAACAAAGACATAAATTGCCAAGCTCTAGAAGGAAAGAGTCATTCTATCTACACTCAAGCCCGGAAGTGTTGTGACGTTCTCAGGTCTAATTTTATTGATCGCTAACAGAGTATTGTGCATATGGCCTTAAAGGAGGAGCTTGGAGAAGGCATTGTAACTGAACCGCAGTCAGTTAGAGAACTTTCTGAAATCTTTCTGGAAGGAAATCTTCACAACAGACAACAGTGAAATGATGTCTGGTAAGTTCAAAACTAGTATCATCTAATAGTACTTTGAACACAGAATACAGTAATATGACTTTTACTTAATTAATTAATAATTCTGTGGAGTTATAAGTATTTAAAGATAGCAATCTTTACTTCTGAATTTAGTTAGTCTAGTAGTAGTAGGGAAATCTTCACAATGGGATAACAGTGGAAATAAGGTCTGATAAGCTCAAAACTAGTATCATTTGATAGTACTTTGAACGCAAAATACAGTAATATATTTTTTTTCCAGTTAAGTAATTGTTCTGTTGAACTCCCAGTATTTCAAGATAATAATATTCATTTCCGAATTCAGTTAGTGCATGTAACAGAAATTTAGTTAGATTAGTATATATAACAAAAGTTTGAATTAGGTTAGTATTCTTTTCCAGAAAGACCAAACCTGATTAAATTTATTAAGTATTACTAAAATAAATAATATAATAATTGTCGGCTGTAATTCGTCTATATTAACTGAATACTTATCTATTTTTCTGAAAACCCTCTTTCCTATATAATTATAAATCCAGATTCATTACATGCCCTATATGAAATCATATAGTATATCTAATGCTCACAGAGCAGATTAGGCTTATTTCTGATAAATCCTGATATCTTCTCTAATAAAGCTCCAGTCCAAGATTATTTCATAGGCACTGTCAATAGTTGTACGAATATGCTGTATAAGCTGTTAAATATTTCTTTTTATAAGATCTGGCATATTCTCCAGGATGTCCAAGGTAAGGCTGACTCATAGATATGTTCTATTTTTTTTTATAATCAGCTGTTGTTTCAGTAAGTTGTATTTATATTCCTTGAGTAATCTTTGCTTACTGTGATTGTTTATTCTTTTACTGACAACAAGGCCTGATTCATGAAAGATTTGCTAGATCTCTTTCTCAACATACCTACTTATATGGATTGTGGGTAGGTTAGCCTGCAGCTTCTAGAAGAGATATTCTATATAAGGATATGATCTGCTGATTATTAAGAACTTCAATTTCTGGTCCTTATAGGATCCTTGGTAAAACTTGTTAACAGCTTTGATAAGTTGATCTGAATCTCGATACTTAACTAATATGTCTAGAATATATATAACTTCTCCAGTTGCTGTCTCAGCAAAGACAGATAGAAGCATATTTCAACATTCATGGAAGGATTGGATGAGCTTTTCTCTGTCAGTATCTAGTTTATCTAGGAGAATATCTGATAGGAAGCAGGGCCGTGCCATGAAAATATGATGTAAGATAGCTGATAGTGCATTTATTGCTTTGTCTGATCCGGAAAGTTGTCCTTAAAACAGATATAAGAGGTTGTTTATTTCTTATTATATAGAAGGACCTCATCCACCGAGTACTTTATTAAGACTGATTTGCCTTAACCTGGATCGGCTGAGACCCAAATTGGATTGCTGAGATCATGGCTTTTACTTTATTGCGTTCTTAGAATTTGGATGTGCTGTAAACTATTCACAAGTTCCCGGGACTCGTCTGTTATGTCTGTCCTTTCAATCCGCGTAGGGGCAAGTGTAAAGTAATCTTAAGAACTCTTTTATTCTCTCGTCTCGAGACTTGGAACTCGACTCTAATCTAATTATTAATCTGATGATAGTTATAAAAATCTCCATTGTCCTATCCTAACCTGGCTGTTAACCACTCTACAGATAACAAAGATATATAGAAAGCCGCCAAATATCTAAAGACTGTGATACTCTTCCGCCAATAAACAGAAGCAGAGACAGGCTTCGGAGTGAAAACAGAGAAAGGAGGCCGATCGAATAGAAACATTGTAATAAGAATTTTGAGTTGACACTTGCTATGTGGGCTACATGAATATTTGGGACACGAAAAGCCCTCGGAGTATAACAATAACAGTGATGGTAGCAGATGGCTGTTGAAAGCTAAGAGGGGATCTCAAATTTGAACATCCCGGGCAGGTACGAAAACATTTAAGTCTGCAATAGCGTCGCCATAGCCCTACTGCATGTTGAATGCATATATAAAGCAAGGCGTCGGACTTTTGAAAAAGATTCTGTTGTTATCAGAAGCCCAGTTAGATATCCTTCCACGGTCTGTGGCCTGCAGAGTTGGTAATGGACTCTTATCGTGCTTATCAGCCTGGCTCTATCAGTCGAATATTAGAATCTGCTGTACTCACCATCACTAGTCTTCCACAACCTTCACCATCAAAATATAAGGATCGTCGGAGTTGTAGCTGACCGTATGCTCGCCAGTAAGGAAAACAGTGAGAGAGTATTGGTCGGTGGCATCAATGAAGTAATATGTACAGCCAAAAGTTCCTTGCACTTCGCTCACAATAACATCAAGTTGGTACTTGTAGATCAAGCCATCAGCCTCAAAAAGTCTGTATTGACTGATACCTGTTTCCTTCTCAAAGTCCGAATCAGTTTGCTTCCACGTAGCATCGCCCACCGGCCAGCCGGCATTATACGTGCCCGATTTGGCAGCGCATGCCAGTTGGAAGAGCCCAAGGATGAAGAGAAAGAGATAATTCATTGTTCTGATTGAGGGATGTACCTAATGGGAGATGAGGTTGTGAGAAAGGAAGAACGAGCACACCTTAAATACGCCAGCACTTGCATACTCGGTGCAATGGCATTTTGCAGCACGGGCGAACTGCTTGTCACAGTAGGCTCAGATGTACATACTTTGTATGTATACCGTCTTGATTTGCTTCTCCCTATGATTGCAATATTGTCTCTGCTCCCTGGAACTATTGTCCTAAACGCCAATAGATGTTGCGTGATTCGGCTGAAGGGTGGAACCCCGCGTACGGCTGAGCCGTGGGGGTCAAGTTCAAGTAGAGGTGGGGTTTCGGAAGATGCATGAATACATGACCGCGAATAAATGAAAACGTGATACTGTTTGCTTTCAGCTTCCCCGCTCTGATCGGCGATTGCTGGTCCATCTCTACAATTTGAAATAAACTGGCTGGGAACATTCCTAGTGGTCATATAATCTTATTGGCTATTATTGAGTGGGACTAGGTTACAATGCATTTCAGCGGCGATCTAGCTACATAAATATACAATAGTAAGGACTGCTGATACGGCTCTCTGTCCCAACCAAACCCCGAATATCATCTGATTGGAATATGCTACCGGGAACTTTCTATATTAATCAGATAGATCTTATGATCAAAAAATTTGAGCATGTGACCCATGATTTTATGAATACCAGACCTTCTAATTTAGAATTGAGAATAGTTAATAACTGCTCAGATAATCATTTAACCGCAACCTGACCTCAGAAGTACGGTTGGAAGGATTTCTATACCTTAACCTGATTGCCGGTTAACGGCAGGTTAAGGAAGAATGCTCAGGTATAGCCACTATAATTCCAACCTTGGGGGCGTGAATGGACCATTACGAGTCCTCTACACAGACACTGAGCCTGATATTAGTACATGTATCTAAACAGCAGGTCCTCCCTGTCCGTTATGTCTTCGACTCCATGCTCATGCGCTTGGGGATCCCCTTGAGCTTTCAAATCCCGGGACACGTTGTCAAAGTAGCAGACAGCCCAGTACACCGCAATAAAGACCATAAAAACAGCCCAAAGAACAATGGAGGTGATGAGCCCCTTAGTATAGCGTGGGGGCTCCGTCCAAAGCTGGGGGCCAACAATAGCGCCCACGCAATAGCCGATAAAGAAGACGGTATTCACGACCGAGCGCTTGGTATTCCCTTTGACATTGGAAGCCGAAAGGCTGAGCACAATGCTCATGATGCAAGATATACTAGATGCCTGAATATTGTAAGTGTGACTTTTTTCTGGAGCGATAAGAAATAGCGAGCTCACCAGCCATGAGGCTATAATTATACCCCAGCCGGCACTCATATCCAGCACCAGCAAGAGGATGCTGCCAACTAACGGAACGATGGTGAGAGCGATTATAACAACGGCTCGATGGTTTGGCATAAGGGCACAGCCGGCAATGCCGAGCCAGATGAAAAAAAATTGGACTGCTCCTGATGGGGAGCTGTACAGCATAGTCTCATATTTGTCATATCCGATATCGCTGATCACCAGCGACGCAAACTAAGTCTGGTCAGGCAGGTAGGAATATTTGGGAGAAGCGAATCTTACAATTATCACGGGTCCAGACATGGTTACCAAGAAGCCAAATGAGCCAACTAGCCAAGTTTTCGGATCTAGCATAGCTTCCTTCAACTGCGGGATGGAGAATGTCACCTGGTCACCTCCCTCACGATGTACCATCATTCTCTGCTTGATGATGGCTCTTTCGCGCATCGTCAGGAACCATGCATTGTCGGGCCCGGACGGCAAGACAAGGAGGAACAGCATGCCGGCCGCGATTGTGCAACCACCACAGACGAGGAACATGCAGCGCCATGGGGCCACGGACAATCCGGAGTTCTTTCCAATGCCGTACATCATGATTGCTCCAATGGTTTGTGCAAGTGCATTCATTGAGACCCAAATACTTTTGACTGCTATTAGCTTCTGAGACAAATATCCTCGAACGTGGTTGGAGTTCACCCTACACGGCGAGGATGTTCCTCTTTCCTATACCAAATGCTGGTGATTGTGACGGCTGCTGGCTGAATGGCTGCCTCGGTAAATCCCAGCAAGAATCGGACCGCTCCAAACCCGGAAAAGTTATGAGGAGCAGCAAGGCACATACAGACGCCTCCCCATACGATGCTAGAGAAGTCAGACGTGTATGCATATCAGGAATGTGACACGAATTACATGGATATGCCAACAACTCGGATGAGTGGCAGTCGACTCATGAGGTAGACAGCAAGGTACTCGGACACAAGTTGTCCTGCCCAGAATGTCAGTCAAATTAGCTAGCCGGTTATGACGAGTGATACAGTACCGAAGTAAAACAGAGAGGTACACCAAGAGTATTGAGAACTTGTGAGATTCAAGTCGGTCCTCAATCCAAAGACGGCAGTATAGCTGAGACTCTGTTTGTCGAGATCTAGTGAAAAAACATCAGCGAATCCTCCAGGCCAAGGGATCTTTTCTTAGGCTCACACTGAAAAAAAAAGACGAAGCAAAGCTGAGTTCCTAGCATGAGCACCTGGTTACGTCGCTATCTCCTGCACAAGGTAATACTGACGATGGGTAAGACAGTTGAGTCAATTTTCTTCAGAATCCGCCGCTCCTCATCGACAGACCATTCCATCACATCGCCGACATGTCCAGGCGCCAATTTGGTCTCCCCCATGGGCTCGCTTTTCGCTTCCCCGTTCCTCATGTTCTCACCGTGACTGTGACAACGTTCTTGTAGCCGACACGACTTTTATACAATATATTTGCCGTAGTGAAGCTTTGTCAAAGACAAGTAGACCGGGTGATCGTTTACTTATACAGTAGCGGTCGAATCTGCTACAATGGGATTGATAGCTCTGATCCCCCCGTAGTAGCCGGCATAGGAACAGTAATTATTTTGCTTATCTCCGTTATCGTGTCTGATAGGAATAATGATTACCGGCAAGGTGCCGTGCGGGTAGCCAGGCGCCGGCAAGCTGCCGAAGATAGAGGGAATGCGGCAGCTTGCCGCCCATCACCATGTTAGTACCCTCAACGTTGGCCATTAAGTTGGCAATAACATAAAAGGCGGGAACAATGTGTTTAGCTCTCAACTCTCACGATTAGCCAGCAAATCACCACGCATCTTTCTATTCAGTTGCATCGGCCCCCTCAGTCTTAAAATGAAAGTTGATCCTAGGATTCGTCCTTGGACTCGCAAGGATCGACGAGTTTACGTGTTCAAAAACGCGAATATCGTCAATTCCAACGATGGAACAGTCTCGGTCGGTACAGATGTCATGATATCAGATGGCAAGATTAAAGCCGTCAGTTCGACCACTATCAATGAACCGGATGTCATTGAAATTGACGCTGAAGGGATGTATCTGTGTCCAGGACTCATTGACTGTCATGTTCACCTTTCATTCACCCCTGGTACTTCCACGGTAACCTCTCTATTCTCAAGCGATGCCAGGGAATCATATTTCAGACAACCCTATGTTTGCAGCCAAATGCTGAAGAAGGGGTTTACCAGCGTCCGGGACACCGCCGGCGCTACGTTCGCCCTTAAAGAGGCCATTGCAGAGGGTGTCTTCCCTGGACCACGTCTGTTCATATCTGGGAAGGCACTATCCCAAACTGGAGGTCACGGGGACTTCCGCGCGAGACACGAGCATGACAATTGCTGTGGTGGGAGAGTCTCCTCCCAGTGTCTGCAACTATGTGATGGTGTGCCTGAGTGTCTCAAGGCGGCACGACAAGAGTTGCGAATTGGTGCCGATTTCATCAAGATCATGGCAGGGGGCGGTGTTGCTAGCCCCTTTGATGCTATACCTGATCTCCAGTTCACGCCAGAGGAGATCAAGGCGATCACTACCGTGGCCGGCAATCGCAACACATATGTCACAGCACATGCCTACACGCCAACTGCTATCAAGATGGCCATTGAGAATGGAGTCACCTGTATCGAGCATGGAAACAACATCGACGAGGAAACGGCCACACTGATGGCACAGAACGATGTATTCCTGGTACCGACTCTAGTCACCTACTCTGAAATGGCTGAAACTTCTTGGTCGGATTTCCTACCTTCGGGAATGTCCGAGAAGAATGCCGAGGTTCTGCAAGATGGCCTCAAATCACTGTTGGTAGCTCACAAAGCTGGTGTGGTAATATGCTTCGGGACCGACCTGCTAGGTCCTCTAGTAGCAGCTCAGACGAAAGAGTTTGCCTTGAGAGCCCAAGTTCTCTCTGCTGCTGAGATCCTTAAGAGCGCCACCGTTAGTGCGGCTAAATTGGTTCGACATGAGGAGTTGCTGGGTCAAATCAAGCCGGGCTACTTCGCAGACCTACTTGTTCTGAACACGAACCCATTGGAGGACATTTCAGTATTTGATAGGCCTATGGAGCATCTTATGGCAGTCATTAAAGATGGAAGGGTGGAGGTCAGCCAGTGGGATCGACTTCCGACAGACGTCTAAGTCTGGGGTATGTTCTAAATCCAGAACGTCACCAGGACGCACTTGAACTCGTTAATACTACAAAAAAAGAAAAACAATCTACGGAAGAAACCTCAGATAGCTTAGAATCAATATCAGATCAGGGATCCGTTTCCGTTGGTGCTTGAATCTTATGCTGAGCAGTGATGTGTATAACCCACCTAAGATATTCCATCTGCAAACACGATCTTCCATAGTGTCGATTCTCAGGGCCAGCGGCATGCTGTTGTCAAAATTGAGCACACATTATGACCGTAAGAAAATTGACGACATTTTTAATAAAATGCAATCAAAATTCACTCAAAGTAATTCAATATACTCATGTTTTATTGCAATCCTGCCTAGTTCAACGAAGACTCGAACGGCTCCCGCATCATTCAAAATCCAAAGTCGAGCAAGTTGATCCCAGTTACGTCTGCGACAAAGCTTTCCGGTATTGACGAGTTCATTAAATCATCCATCGTCAACGCTTCGGACTCGCGATCGTTACCCACTCCTGAGAGCCAGGTACTGTGTATTGTCTCGCTCTGCCAGTCAGACGCCCCTGAAATCCCTACGGGAGCCATGTCATTACCCCTGTCAGTACTGTCGGTGGCTAGGACCATCGAGGCTGCGTTTTCTGCTTGTAATGGCACACAATTTGGTTCTTGTTCATGAGCTGCCAGAGAAAGCGCGCCATCATTTTGTGCTCGTTCTGTTTCCCCACACGAGACCACCCACTCCTCGTACAATTCCAGATCTTCTAGTGTCGTTGAAACTGTTGGATTGGTCGAAAGATTCCGGGCTCGCTTATATGCCTCATCCGTGAGCTCTCGGAAACCCCGAATGAACTGGACTGCAGCCTGAGCCTTATCACACCCTGTGCCCATATACGATAGGGCCTCGAACGCAGAGTCCACGTAATCATCGTAAGTTTCATCCCGATCCACAACTCCGTAAAGAAGCATTATGATGGCTGATGTGCTGCATCCTTGAAAATCCGTAAAAGAAAACCGAGCTAGGATGTTATCCTTCCGAAGCATCTCATACAATCTCAGCATGGACCTCGCTGCATTCAGACAAAGATCGGAGAATTCCTGAGCTTGTGAAGTGCCTGCCGATGAACAACCCGAAGAGGCAGTAGCCCAGGCTGCGTTTGCCATTTTTGATTTGACCAAAGCAATCAAGGGTTCCCGGCAGAGTATAATCCAGGCATGGTAGTAGTTCGCATGGATATGAATCACTGCTCTATACAGTTTTGAATCCTTGTTGATCCCGTTGATTGTGAGGGAATCCGGCAAAGATGATCTCCAGGCATCCAGCTCACGGATCAAGTAATGAATTTCTTCCACTGACCTAGGGGTGATTGGTCTAAAAACGCTTGGCCTAAGAAAATTAGTCTTCGTGCTGCGAAATTTTCTGTTGGGGAATATCAAGCATAGATGCCACCTACACAGACTCAGAAATGGCTCGCCATATTTTAGCTAGACTGATATATGCCAGCAGAAGCTCGAGATTATTATTCACTTGACCTTGATCCAGTGCCCAGCATGCCTGGGGAAGAGGCGTGGTAACCGATACTTCACTTATACCTTCTGGAAGACCCAGTTTGATTGCTGACACGCTAGAGAATTTAGTTCCCACCAAATAGACAGCGTGATCGAGAACAAAGATACCGTTCAGTTAAAAAAATACTCCACCAAGTTCGACGTCGGATTTCTCGGTCAGCCTCCGAAAGTTCCGTATCCAGAGTATCTTTATGCAATCCGATGGACAAGGAGGTTCTCAGAGCAAGCCCGAGGTACGACCATGATGCACCACGAGCATCAAATGGAAATGCATATATCGACAGCATGGTGAAAGCCTGGGCTGACTCCACAGAAGGGTCACAAATTAAGCTGGGTACAAGAGCTTGAGCGCTATTGTAGAACTTGATGCCAGGAATGGTTTTGAGGCAAGCGAATTCAATCGAACTCAAACGAGAGTCCACTAGATGTGCAAATTGAGAACCGATTGCGAAGCATGAAAGGGCCATGCACAAAAACTCTTTGTTTAATCTTCCGCAACTTTCTGGGTCCGCGTAAAAAGCATGGAGCATCTTTCTGAATTTTCGATGCGGGAAATAGAACAGGTAGTCAGTGCCGTAGTTGATACATACATTGCACAAGAAGTCTGCAATATGGCGAGGTGGGAATGCATTCCTAGCTTGCTTGATTAATAGGTCGTCTGAGCTCGACCTCGGCACCTATGATACGAGTAAGTAGTGAAACCTTCCTTCAAGTAATTTACTGACTCCCGATGAAGTGATGGATGAAGCCGTGGAAGCATCGCTAAGGAACATTGAATCGGCTATTTTCTCCAAAAGTCCTGCACGGGAATTAATATTACTCTCTCTAGAAAGGAGGGATAGCCACTTTTTGATGACAGATCCTCAAGAATCAGATCAGGCTGGTCAGGCTGTTCAGGCAGTCGTATCGAATTGAAAATACGTGGTACAATGCTGCTCCGTGAGCTCGAGTTCTGGTCATCTCCGTTGGCAGAGGTGGATGATTGGGAGCATTGTATAGATTCGTTCTCTCTATGCGAACTATTAGCGCATTCTTCAACACGAGAGTCACTCCCAATGAGATTTCACCGTGATGTCGTCGAGGCATCAAAATTAGTGGTATACTGAAGGCTACAGGGCAAACTTTGCCGTGCACAGTTGACGCAAGCCCCGCTAGTGGCCTTCACACATTTCGCTTTCCGTATTTGACAAAGCGTGCAGCTGATAATCTTTAGTTATTGCGTGTGCGTATAGAAAGAGATGGGTTTGTACGCTTTACGGGCACGTTTCCTGTCTTTTTCGGCTACCTTGGGTCGTGTTTTAGGTCTTGGGGGCCGGTGGTCCATGATGACATCAAAGTCTAGATGTAGAATAGAGACTTATTTTGCCGCAAGCTGATGCAAATCTATTGCCTGTTCATTGAGTATACAGTACCATGTTGAGGACAGTTCAGGATAGATAATGAAAATGGACCTCTCTGGGGTGCGGGGTTTAGGAGCACGTGATTCTGTCTTATGGCTGACCAAGGTCCAAAGATAGGGTAACTAACGTATTTCACTTTACAATATATCTAAAATACTATGTCCGGAGTCTGGATCTGAATAGAAAGATCTTACAGTCTACTGTACATTTCTCAACAGCAAGCTGTTACGGACCCCTGCTACAGTGAACCACCGATATAAGCAATTAATTGAGACCACCTCTCAAATTGCTTATAGTGGATAATTCCTTATATTAAAATGTATGTAAAATCGCCCAAAATTGACCAGTTGGCCAAAAAAGAAGACTAGTGGCTAAAATCACGTGTTTTTAATGTAATTTACATGTAGTACTAGCCTATGTATAATTGTATTAATGATATTTAACTGGTAACCTTTTTATCTGTTTAGATATTCAAATCCACCTTATCCTGATAAAAGTAATTTTGTATGGGAGGTAAGAAAAAAATCAGCAATTATCTAGTATTGGCGTGTTATGTAATTTTATATGTAAAATCAATTCCGACCAGTGATTTGGTTGCTTTAAATGGAGGATTCCCTATACCGGGTGTTGCTTATACCGGTGGTTCACTGTAGTTAATCTACTAGTAAGGCGGACTCGCCAGGCAGAAAGCGTTGATAAGGGCAGTGCTCAGGCAAAACCAAATTGTAATTTAGTAGTATTCCATATTAATAAAATTAATCATTATATATTATTGATTGTTTGACCCAGGCGAAATGCAAAACATTTTCTAGGAACCCCGCCACGACATCAGCCACTGAATGTAATATCCTGGTAATGACGAAACATTACTTTAGCTCTATCGGAGCAAGCGGCGACAGCATGAGGTATTTTGATGATCATGATGCATTTTAGGTCCACTTACCGTTGCATTCCGATACGGTTATTTTGTCCCTATAAAACCATCGGATTCGCTGTATTACAATCCCGATACCAACGATACAACTGTAGATGCTTGAGCGCTTTGCCATCAACTGATGATTGCAGCAAATCGGTCAATGGATGCCGGTCACTTCCACGTATAGTTCACACGTAGTAGTCTTCTGGCACATCCTTTCCGTTCTGTGCCATGCCGATATAGCCGGCATCCCGAGTATAAAGGCGTCGAACCGCCCGAGCAATATCGACCGCTACCTTTCTTCGTTATCAAGTACGCTTGCTTCATTGACTCAACAATATGAAGACTACAGTCAACACAGACGTCCTTATTGTCGGTGGGGGACCCGTGGGTCTGCTCATTTCCTACAGTCTTGCCAGGCAGGGCGTAGCCTCGATCGTCGTTGGTACGCTATTGGTGTCTTTTCTGCTATCGGTCATTTAGAAGACTGACAGACCTTTCAGCGCAGCACGACAAGGAGCAGCAGGCTATGTACGGCCGAGCCACCACCCTGTACCCGCGAACGCTAGAGATGCTTGACCAGCTCGGGCTTCTCGAGGAGCTGAACCAGATTGGCTACATCGGCCGCAATAGCGTCACATACAAGGACGGCAGACGGGTGACGTCTCGCGGCTGGCATATCATGTTTGAGCGCATGAATGGCACCTTCCGCGACTACTGCCTAAACATCCGCCAGAAGTATTCAGAGGATGTGATCCGCACCGCGTACCTGGAGCAAGGTGGGGAGGCATACATCGGCTGGAAGCTGGAAGGTTATGCCGTCGAAGACGTAGCGAATGACGGTTACAACGTAACGAGTCAAATTCGTCAGTGGAGTACGGATAAGACCGTCACAGTCAAAAGGTATGTTCCTCCAGTAGCCGTTTTCTATACTGGCTCTTCTGACTCTTCGCAGCAAGTTTATTGTTGGCGCGGATGGAAGCCATTCGCTCGTCCGACGCTCGGCCAACATCCCATTTGAGGGTGATCATACTCAGTTCAAATGGGTTCGAATTGACGGCATATTTTCCACCAATATGCCGGACGCAGATGTTGGATTTGCGTCAATCGAGTCCAAGAGCCATGGCAACGTCCTGTGGGTTCAGCTTGACCATGGCGTTAAGCGCATCGGTTTTGCAATGACAGACGAGATGCTTGCCAAGTATGGAGAAAAGCTCACGCAGGAGCAAGCTATTGAGGAGGCCAGAAAGTCTATGGAGCCCTTCACTTTTGAGGTACAGAAGGTGGAATGGTGGACTCTGTACAGGTGAGAGAATCTTTTGAAAGGGCGTGCATGTCGAAGCTCAAGGCTGACATCCAATTTTAGCATCAACCCAAAGGTTGCAGATACATTCTACACGAACTCCCGCGTCTTGCTCGCTGGCGATGCATGCCACACGCACTCTTCTGGAGCCACTCAGGGCATGAATACTGGAGTCCATGATGCGGTTAACCTCAGCTGGAAATTGGGTGGCGTGGTGAAAGGTTGGTATAGTACCGAAATACTTCATACATATGACCTCGAGCGCCGGCCGGCCGCACAGCATCTCATTGAGCTGGACAAGGCCTTCTCTGCAACCATCTCCGGCCAGATCCCAGACAGTCACAAGGGTGCGTATGTGGACGCCAACGAACTGTTCACTAGATTGTTCGACGAGACGATTCAGTTCAACATTGGACTGGGCATTCACTATGACGAAACCATCATTAACAAATCTCCATCGACGGGGATGATCTCAGCGGGTTGGAGAGGACCTGATGCGTTGCTCTATGCACCGGGGTCTCGGATCCCAGTTCGTCTGTTCCAGTTGATACCGAACTACGGCAAATGGTCTGTCATCGTCTTAGCTGGGCAACCGCTCGCCACGCGAGAGAAACTAGGCAAGGCTGTGGAGCAACTGAGCCGGCTTAGGGACAGCTTGCCTTGTGGGCTTGCTCATTTCTTGACAATACTTGCCCAAAGTCCTGCTGAAGGTGACCAGATGTTCGCAACCCCCAAGATCGGCAAGATGTACTATGACCAGGAACGGTCTGCTCATGCAGCATACAGCATCTCAACCATGGAGGGCGCGGTGGTAGCCCTGAGACCAGACGGTATCATGGGGCACGCTGCCAATTTGGACAATATTGAGAGTATCGAGTCCTTCTTGAAGGAAGTGATCCTCACTCATTGATTAACAGCCCCCCTTGGCGGGCCTCGCACGCATTTTGACGCAGAGGACGCGCAAAAAAAGGTCTGGTTGTGTCTCTTGTAAAAGAAGTGCCAGGGGCGTCGATTGTCGTTTCAATAATGTAGAAATAATCTTATTTGTCTCAACGTGTCATAGATGGTATACCAATCAACAAACGGTAGTAAATCAATGTATTTGCACATCAGTAGTTCTTCTAATACGTACCATGGATATGAGACCTAGAACTGAAGAGTGAACCAGAACGGGTCAAATAATGTATCCTCGTTGAAATCAAAGTCACGGAAGAGGCCGTCTGTCAGAGATATATTATCCGATGCCAGATCACAGCCTTCAAAGTCGACTTGTTCCGAGTCCACATGGGTATCGGTGCATGAATTATGTTCCTCCTGCAAGCCTGCGAGAGTTTAGTTACTTTCTTTGAATATATATATATGTGCCTTTGTACCTGCTCCAGCAGTTTGACATTTCGACCTGATGAGGGAAAGCGTCTCTGCACAGTCTTTCACAGTACTGCTGTATCCTGATAGACTATTCAGGGTATCCCGGCATTTATCCCACGCTTCTTTCAAGTCTTGTCGGGCCACAATCTCCACGATCGATGGAGAGAGCTGGGCGAGGATAATCACTGATCCGGCAGTGAATGAGTCTGATATGCACAATATCAGTATTTGATTCTCCTTGCATCCACGGGCGAGCGGCTCACAGAAAACATTGTAGAACCAAACGCTGGACAGTTCGGTATGGCATGTCTGATGCACCAGGCATGCGAGATCAATTGCGGCTCGAACGCAGTAGACGGAACAGTCCAGGAGAAACTTGGAAGAGATGCTTCCATGTCGTAGAATGTCTCCGGTCTGAGTGTTTTGGGTTCCTGGGTGGGTCCGAAGTGTCCTCACAAGGACTGGTCTGTAGAGGAGAAGTTATAGGTAGCAAAACCTGTTGGGACTTAGCGACAATTGGAACATTGACATACAGCTCCCCTACCTGGCTCGAAGTAGATACTTCTCTCTGAGAAACAACGGCAGCTCCCCACTGGGTATCCCAGTATCCCAGTCCAGTTCGGGGGGGAGGGCGTCTTTGAATCGTTGGAGCTGGGAGTCTATTTCTATGATACCTATCATTTGCCTCAGCGGGGCTGCCTTTCCTTCCATATCACTTCCAGCGTCCCTTGACGCCGCGTTATGGTACAATGCAGCCAGGGTCTTCCGGAGCATATCGTGCAACTTGAGGGTCTCGACGAACCACGCAACGCGTGAAAAGATTCTGGGTGGCTGTGTGCATATCACGGAATCTGGGGTCAAATAGCAGTCGTCGATAGCCTGGGGAAGTGGCATGGACGACTCTTGCGAGATCATCGGTGGGCGGCCCAAAATCGTGCTCACTGCCCTAGAAAAGGTATGTGTTAGTTAGGGGAGGATAGGCCACGGAACTTCATAGGCGGCTGCATACAGGTCCAGCATAACACATCCATGCCACACCCTCCGTCTGACCTGTATCTCGGCAAATGAGCGAGTATTGTCGCCATAACTGGAATGAAGCCCCAATGCCTGACCAACACGACAGGTTGTGCTGATGACATGCCAGCAACGGTTCGGCGTCCGTGAGGCTTGTAGATATTGTGCCATCAGGAGGAGCATCTGGCACAGGGCAAGATCTCCCTCTCCAAGGAAAACTTGGAGTTATAATAAGTCTGGCTTGTTACCGTACTACGTTTGATATGAATTCTTATTGAGTTTAAATAGGAGTAAGTAATTGGACATGAAGGCTGCAGTTCACCCAATTTCTGGCTAGAATTTCAGTGATAACCCCGCATGCGCGAGCGCAGGGTCAACCCAATTAGTATAAATAATTTGTACGCTTATTCAGCCACTTCCTTCTACTGGTATTAGTTAATCCCCGTGACTTCTGCTTGGATGGCCTGTAAGAACAGGATAGATTTCATCTCCTCTCTTACTTGCTCCAAGATCTAGTCAGGTCATATTCATCGACATTCCTGTCCAGGCTGCTCATTATAGTCGAGGAAGAAACGCAGTAACTTGACAATATAAACCTTTTTGTGGCGAGATTCAAGGATAAATCTATGGATGTAGTCGACTTCCCAAGACTCCGAGTTATAAGGGTAGGTAACTACATACGGTTTCCATCAGATAGCCCGCCCCTCATTGACTTGATTACTTGGTGATTGGTTGGAGCAGGTCAGGTTGTTCTCTGGATTCGGTAATTGGAGTTGGGGATATAGTAGTAATTTATATCAAAGCCGTGATGCATTACACAAACGGAAGCTAATCTCAGCCAATCCCAGCAGAGCATCCCACAGTTTCATTTCCACCGCATTATACTAGGCCGCCACATCGGTGAGTATCTTCTTATCAGTATCTAGATAGACAATTGCTCCGGGGAAGCTTACACACAAGCAATGCTCAGGCTCGCTGAGAGGAAGCACGTGATTCATACCTAACTGTTCTTGGTAGTACGGCATTGCTAATATTAAATCTTAAGCTTCAATTGAGTGAACATACACTGATGCTGCCTGTAGATTAACCTTACTATACTACTTATTTTCCATAGAATGAATCAAGATATAACTGCTTCCATTCATTGCTAACCAAATGAGAAGAAATCTCTTTCTACTATTCCATTCAATTGTTTAATCAAAGGTAACTTCTGGCATGTATCAAGTTGGGTTAGAGTGAGATCCGTTCGAAATTAAGGTCCAATACTTACCCAACGACCAATTGTTCTCTAGTGAGAGGGAAGGCTCACACGAGTCTACTTCTTACTCAGTCATATACATTTTTAAGAGCCCCTAATCTCACTTTGAGCGCGACCAGAAGCCAGTATCACTCGCAAGCCTTGTTGGAGGCCTTCCTGGCAAGGAAGACAAGTCTCTTGATCAGACAGACTGTGAAATAAAACGGAGGAAACAGTCCCCTCGACTTTGCTGACTCCTTTCCATCTAATTCAGCGAACATGTCCACTAAGCTCTGCAGTAGTTGTATGTCGTTCTCATTTGACGACGCGGCAGGATAACTGATAATACACTTGAAAAGGGAGAAGACACTGGTCAGCAAGAACTGGGCATAGATCCTGAGTAAACAGTATTAGTAACTTCAAAGAAACACCGAATGAGGGAGAGCAACCAGAAAGTATGCCAGTTCAGGAAGTCACGAACATGACGTATGTATAACAGAATAGACCGAGATTCCTGATAGAACAGTTCGACACTGGAAGGAAGAATTGGCCAGCTGGAAATACTATTGTTGCTCTCAAGACAAGGACTCGCTTCGTGGATCTTCCCTAATAAGAAGTAAAATTCTAGGTGTAGACAGACCCCCCGCATACTCAGGTCATGGAAAGTGTAATTTGGGGCGGACGGTGTGGCAAATAGATCCGGCCAACAACTAGAAGGGAATGTGCGTTTCAGATCATTAAGCTCTTGATCTAACTCCCGGATATACTGAAGGCGACGGGCCTCTGGCTGAGCTCGAGCATGGCGGGAATAGAGAAGATGGTACACTTTGGACTTCAGCAGAGAAAGTCGGACGTCAGAGGGAAAAAGTAGTTCATTGTTGGAAAGAGGCCTCGTGAAAAATTGATTGTCAGATGACGACAAAATGTAATTGTCCGGTATTTGGAGGTCGCAGTCCGCATCGATGAAATGCGGTGATTGATTATACCGGATGAGCATGTTCTTATCCGTTCCATAACAGAACCAGAACAAGGCCCGGAGATGTCTACCTTCCGGATTGCTTATGATGGAAATTCGATGCGCATCGAGAGAGAGTATCATTCGGGTAGCTAGGGATAGTAGGAGTTGCCCGTATTCGATTTGCCCACTTGGCATGATATACGTCATCTGTGGGAGTCAGCAAAAATTAATTCGGTCAAGATAGAAGTAGCATACAATCAGCACAACAGCTTCCAAGCTTCTAACCGTGGTCCTTTCCATCAATAGCCTAGGCACGAGGCCCAGCGCTGCCTGGATATATGCATCTGGCTCAGCATTGATGAATTCCGGGCTGAGTCGATGCATTACACTCATCATTGCAGTGAATGCAAACAGGCAGGCCAGGTTTGCTGCAGGTACAGTGTCATCTTGACGGTCCAATACACCCTCTTCGATTAATTGACTCAGGGCATCGGCGTTTGCAACCGGGAAAATGGAATACAACCCACTCTGTGAGTAGTGATTGATGGAGTATCGTACCAAAGGCGTGGGAGGCCACTTTGGTGACAGCGAGCGATGTGAGCCTGTCCTGCTCTGAATGCCCCGGAATCTGAGCGACTGTGCAGCTTGGGCGAGAAAGTGGTCGAGATCGAGTTGGGCGCCTGTTTTTCGGTAGACTATGGAAGAAAAGGACGCTCTTTTGGTGGAGCCGGATTCTCCTACTCCACAATGGGCGATCTCTGCTTGAAATGTTGCAAGCGACGTATCTATGCTGTATGTATCTGGAAGATGGTCTACAGCGAACAAGGGAAGCCATAGGTTGTCTGAATGTTCGTCAGAACTAGTTCGCTCTCTCTGGCCGGAATCGGAAGAGAGGTCCTGGACAGCCAGCTGGGCTTCCAGTTCTCGTATCCGTGCTGTGGCATCCAGGAGTTGACTAGTATGCCGGTCAGCGTAGAAGAATGGGATTTGCACCGGTACTTACTCTCGTAGGCTTTTTCGCACCAGGCTGGGATGTTCTGTGAAGGTGCATTGCACACCTCCCAAAGAGCATGTCTCACAGGCTGGTTGGGCGTTGTCACAGCGAATCTAGTAGGGTCTTTCAGCTTTAGCGCTTCAAAGCCATAGAACTCCACTTGCGGGATTTGAAGGACACATTCAACTGGATGCATTTACGTACCTTTTTCCGACGGCACAGATCACAAGCATTGCGAGCTCGGCCACCAGGGCGCTGAACTGAAGATTGACCACTCATGCTAGTAAAAAAGGTCTAGCGGGCCAGAACGCGAACAGACACACTGCAATACTCGTCACTCTAGCAGTTCCTAGGGGGGACTTTGCTCTGTCATCGACTTGTCGATTCCGCCTTGGGTTGGGACCGGGAGCTATGATTAGTCAGCGGCAACGCTGGGCCGGCATAGGGTCAGGGCTGGAAACGATGGTCGATGCCAATGAGATGCAAGATTGGAAAAGGAAGTGTCGATCCTGGGGAAATGGTGCGGAGACTTTAAAGCTGCCAAGAGCCAAGCGACCCCCGACTCCGCTTGGTTCCAAATGCTTCTCGGAAAGCCGATACCTCCATCAATCAGTTTAAGCCAATTCATCAGCCACCTCTTCTTGATATTGACTGATGTCGATCCTTCCGTCCCCATGCCCCACAAAATTTGATACTCTTGAACAGGCTTCTACATACCACGGGAGGTCGGCCAAGATTGTATACAGCGACGATGACGCGTTTACAGGGCTCCGGACGGGTTGTATGCCGCAGTGACAATATCAAACGTAAAGGCATTACGTGGCTATCTGGGCTGCATTTGGATGACAGACTTCCCCGTCTGTGAAATCGAACATATATAAAGCATGACTTTGTTCGGATTCAATCAGTCTGGTACACAACGCATCTCAAACCCAACAAGTCATTCCTCAAACCGTCCCTTCTCCATCGCCTCACAATGCAGATTCTTCAGATCAAGCAGGCAATTGCTCTCTCGCTTGCCGGTCTCGCTATTGCGCATCCTGGAGCCCATGAACCTAACTCTTTTACCGATGTCTCCAAGCGTGCCTACCTCCACAACGCCCAACGGAGTCTAAGCCAGTGTGCTGGACAACTCAAGAGAAGTGGCGTGCATGATCGAGCTGCTTCTCGCCGCGCGGCTTTGTATGAAACGTACAAGAAGCGCTCCTTGGCCCTCCGCAATACGGAGCAGGTGGTAAACACCTCGCACCATTCCTCGCTCCAGGTGACGCCCAACACCCCCGAGTCAGAGCTTTTCTCGAAGGACCCCGTCTGTATCCTAGCTCCGGAGGGTGAGGTTGGCCCCTTCTGGGTCAAGGGCGAGCTGATCCGCCATGATGTCTCCGACGGAGAGCCAGGAGTGCCTCTCATATTGGACGGTCAATTTATCGACATCAACACCTGCGAGCCCATCCAGGACCTTTACTGGGACGTCTGGAATTGCAATGCAACTGGAATCTACTCTGGAGTTCAGAGCAGTATGAACGGCAACGGCAATGACTCTTCCAACCTTGACAAGATATTCCTCCGTGGCCTCCAAAAGACCGATTCTGATGGCGTCGCTGGCTTCAAAACAGTCTTCCCCGGACATTACTCGGGTCGCGCAACTCACATCCATATCATCGCTCACGTGGGCGCTCAGGTCCTCGCGAACAACACCCTCTCTGGAGGCCATATCCCGCACATCGGCCAGCTGTTTTTTGACCAGGATTTGATCTCACAGGTCGAGGCTACCTACCCCTACAACACCAGCACGGTTGCCATCACCGAGAATGCCGACGACCATGTGGTTCAGGTTGAGACGGCCGATAGCAACTCTGACCCCTTCTTCGAGTATGCATTGCTAGGAGACACGGTTGCAGATGGTATTCTTGGTTGGATTACACTGGGAATCAATTTGACCGCAAGCCATGACACCAGTGCTACATACGCTGCTACCCTTACTTCCTCTGGCGGCGTGAGCAATGATGATTCTTCGAGTGGGGCTGAGGTGTAGGGCTAATTATGGGCAAGGGCTGTTGAGCCCGATCTTCTATCATGACCCTTGTGTCACTCACCCTTGTGTTAGATTCTACATCCCACAGAGGGAACCTTGTTGTCTAGACAGAAGCCACTTACCCATATTATATAACACATGAAATTCAACTCAAACTTGGTAGCTCATTGCTAGTAGTACACCAGCCGGTCATGTGTCGGAAAAACCATTTTGAAATGGGAAGGCTTTTGTTCATATATATGATATTATCAAGGGCCCTCCACGTCCATCCGACCGTCCGATGAGCAACTTGGGATCCTAAGTGTCGCATCAGGGGGTTGCCGACATACTCAACTTCTTCCGCCTGTTTCCGTGGGTTGTATTTGGAGAAGGCTACTACACCCGTGGAAGCGGTTTCGATTGACTATGATATTGATAGGAGCTAGCACCTGACCGGATATCTCTGAAATTCTGGGATTATCTAAGAATCAGAAGGAAAGGCCTTTGATACAGGTTACTAGGATCCTTTAGTTCTTGGTGATGATTCATCACTGCGGTCGAACGACTTCTTGCTGAAAGCTGAATAAGTCTCGTCATCCGGCCGTGTGGCTGTCAAGAGAGCTTTCCACAGTCCCTGACCAGTTTTCAGAAAGCGAGAGGCCGAGAATCGCGCAAAGGAGTTCCAAAGCATGATACTGAACATCTGTCCTGCCAGATCCAATCGGGTTATCCCACCTTCCGTGACCAGTGCTTGAAATTGGAGGACAAACCTCAGGTAGACTGCAGGTATACTAAAGTCTTCCTGTATGAGATACTGTGGCTGAACGCAGCATTGGAGGACGATAGGCAACATATATACTTGTTTGAACAATGACGATTTATGGGCATAGGGATGTCGCGAAGATACTAAGCAGCGGTAGGAGGTTGTATCTGCCGAAAATAAGGTTGCCTGGCTTTGTTAGCTGACTTGCATGCACTGCCTACCAAGTACTGTTACAGGGAAGACGACAGAG
This sequence comes from Aspergillus eucalypticola CBS 122712, assembly GCF_003184535.1. Classification (NCBI taxonomy): domain Eukaryota; kingdom Fungi; phylum Ascomycota; class Eurotiomycetes; order Eurotiales; family Aspergillaceae; genus Aspergillus; species Aspergillus eucalypticola. Next base: position 57,384 of record NW_020290313.1, read on the forward strand.
GAGATACCTCGCTCCAATATGGCAATGTCATTAAGAGGTTCCTCCATATGCGTCAACAGGAACCAGTATGCATGCATCGGAATCGGTGAATGGTCAAGTAGGGAGAAGTACGTAGGGTTATAAATAGTGTGTGAGACATTGTTATATATAATGCGGGGTTCGACGGAGGTAGGCAGCAAATCCAGTCAAGTCCGACCAGGCTGCACAGTAGCTGTGTTCACTACTGAAAGTGTTGAGGCGGTGGGTTGTCATTTCCTCGAAACTGGTAGATATACCTATACCTAGAAAGAACACAATTATCTATCTACAATGTCCCGAATCTCAGCTTTGGGGACCTTCGCTGGCTCGAATAGTATACTATTTGAGTCAGCAACTCCCTAAACTATCAACACCAGGCGTTACACAGAATCATCCGTGGCGAAGATACTACGTAGCCAATAACGATGAACTAGATCAAGTTAGTCTGTTACTCAGATAGTCTATATTTGAGTAGTATGTCGATCACTACTAGGTGCACTTTGAGGGGGTCCTAAGGTGTGTCCATATTGCACGTAATCTCCTTTCTTACATTCGCATGGAGGCCTCGCCGTGTTCAAGTCACCGCACATGTGCAATACCCAATCATTGAAATGCTACTCGTCCTACAGTCGACGACTTGCCGTACTGGATGTTGATTGAAGCTATGTATTGGGGATTGCATCCTCAAATAAGCCCTTCTGGGGCTTTCATATATCCTAAGCAATCAGCAAGTCCACGCCTTGGTGGGTCTCACTCCGGATTCTCTGCGGCAGGTTCCTTCTCATATATCCACCATCCTGAAGCCGGTTGGATCGTGTCCTGCTGGGCCTCTGCATCTCCAATAGCAGCTGTCGTCTGTTTTCCACAGCTTGCTTGAATGCCGATTACTCCGGCGACTAGCTCTGTCTCATACTCGGTGCCATTGTCATTTACCTTCATAGGCACTGAGGCGAACGCGCCCGGGATATCGTCAAAGTCAACACGATGAAACTGGACACCATCCAGTTCACATCCCAAAGTTCCCTTATTCATGGGCTGGCCTTTTTCATCCCAGTAGCAGAACGCGGTGATCCACCCCGACAAGTAGGACGGGCCGCTTCCGCCGGAGATTCGATCCGCGCACAAACCCCAGAATTCACGAACCGACTCTGAGGTGGGCTCGTCAAAGGAGATGATGAAATTCTGCAAGACAGGTCGAAGAAGGCGAGCAAACTGAGCGGGCTCCGCACCCAAGTCGGGGAGCTTGTCCAGTTTGCTCAGCAGCTGTACCCAGTCCTCCCGCTCTCCCAACAATGTCACACTGGGGATCCCACATAAGAGAAATGCTTTAAAGGAGAAGTATTGTTGCATGGCACCCATCATCAGGACCGCTGCTATAATCTGGTCGCTGACGGTGGTGGTGCTGAATGCCGGCATGAGCCACGTCCGTAGGTCGGGATCCACGACCTTTTCTTGAATCGCCTCAGTCATTTGGACTGCCAGTGCACCAAAGTCGACCGAATATACCGTCCCGACTGCAGTGACAGAAACTTCCTCCTTGCCTTCATGGGCCACGAAATGCGACCGCAAATCTTCGGCATGCGCGTTGATGTAGAAGCTCAGTTGGGACAGGATGGCGAACCACACGTCCTCCGGTCGCAGGGTCAGATGATGATGGTTACTATATGCCCGGTACACAGCATTGACCAGGCCATTTGAGGAGGAGCTGATGTGGTTTTCTGCGAGTTGTTCCGGGGTGAAAGAGCTCTGGAACAGCTGTTTGCAGCGACGGGCATTTTCTGGACAAGACTCCTCTAAGAGGGATTCCGCCGTGAGTACCTTGGCTCCAACCCACGCCTCTGGTCTGGAGCTAGAAGTGGTTAAAGTAACCGGCATCTTGTTTCTGGGATGACTCGTTTGTTTACTTCTTGTGGGGAAATAATGGATATGGACGCAATACGGAAAAGAAAAAAAGGGATGATGGATCGGATGGGTCTTTGAATCTGCCTGAATTAGTGGGGCGCGTGCATCATTCAGATCTTGTTGTTTCACCATTCTATCCCAAAAGCAGTATCGATCGGCGTCATCATCATTCGTACTTTTACTTTCCGACATTGGGGTAGACCATCCCAAGGACCTATTATTGTGTAGTAACTCGACGCCTCCACCAACAAACTGGGCTTAGTATCTGAACTCAATCAAGATTACTACTAGTACTACTAAATGGGTCTTTATGTCCTTACTAGCCTCAGGTCAAGGGTTCCTAGTTGTAGTGTGTTCATTGAAGTGGTTGGTATTCTTGGCTTGGTAAGAAGAGATATATATCGTCAGAGTATCAAATGCATGACAGGTGGCATAAGGTCTGCAATATGTCATATTTGGCACTACTTATCAGAAGACAATACAATTGAAGCAACAAGAGGCAATTTTAAAGGGACCGAGCTCATGGAATGAATATAGGGTTCCGTTAAACTCGGACATTGTAAACAGGCTGCATCGGACACGTTCCGACCAACTTGTCGGTCGGGGCGCAAGGGCGGAACTTGGGCTCTTTCATGGCGGCCTCAGCACCCCCAGCACGTTGCTCGACGTCGCTAAACGCAAACGGCTTTTCCGGGAGCAGATCATAGACGCCTTGGGCATACTCCGGTGCGATGCGGTACAATTGTGCCAAATATTTGATCTGGATCAGCGGATACTCCACGAGTCGGAGGAGCCGGGCAGTATTATCGTGCAGTTGCTTGCGAGCACGCTCATCCATCACCTGTTTATACAAGGCCCGTGGCTGATCGTATTCGGAAGGCTTGCCTTCGTGGTAGAAATGGGATTTGCGTCCGACATTGTTGTCTGCCAACTGGTAAGGGGCCTCGGCAACATCTGGTCGGAACTTGTTCACAAAGCTGTTCGGGACATATTGCGGGTTCATGCCGTGATTGGCATCCACGCGCATTTGACCATCAAAATTCAGGGACGAATAGGACGAGGCCATAAAAGGACAGTTGACGGGAACTTGGTGAAGGTTGATGCCGATTCGGTGATATTGCGCATCGCGGTAGAAGAACATGCGGAATTGTAACAAGGGGTCAGGACTGTCTTCAATGCCGGGGACCATGCTGCCCGGGGAAAAGGCCGCCTGTTCAACATCCCGATGGAAATTCTCAGGATTCTTGTTGAGGCGGAGTTTACCGAACTCGTGAAGCTATATCAAATGAATGAGTGACCCAGGGCGTCCCAGAGGAAAAGACGGAGAATTGAGGACTTACCGGAAACTGCTTCTTCGGCCACACCTTGGTCACATCGAACGGATCAAAGCCCAGCTTCACAGGGTCTGCGTCTTCGGGCTGCATGATCTGCACGTGTGCAGTGTAGGTAATCTCTTCCCCCTTTTCGATTGCCTGCCACAAATCGCGTTTGGACCAGTCCGGATCGGCCCCTCCGTGGTACTGAGCTTCATCGGCCGTGAATTGTCTCTGGCCATTGTCTGCCAAGAAATGATACTTGATATACACGAATTTGCCTTCGTCATTCACCCTACAAGTGTTTAGTAGGGGCAGGGCATAAGTTGATGTCAGCCGGCTTACCATTTGAAGGTGTGGCAGCCGTAGCCGTGGTTGTTTCTCCATCCCTTCGGCGTTCCATGGTTGCTGAAAAACATCATGCCGGCATGATTTCTATCCAGTGTCAGCCACATGACACGCAGCTTTCCTATCCACTGCACGAAACATACCCTTCGGGCGTATTAGCCAAAAGATCGAAGAGGGAGTTGTGGTCGAGGAGGAAGTTCTGAGGGTTACGGGATTGCGACCGAATTACGTCGGGGCCCTGAATAGGGTCTCGGCAGAAGAAGACCGGCTGATCAGACAAAGAGTCAGAAATCCGTCAAACAGGCCGTACGAATGAGATCCACCACATCACATACGAAATTCAGGCCCACGATATCATAGTTTCCTTCTCCCGTGTAGAACTTGATGGCAAAGCCACGCGGGTTTCGGGCTAGATCGGGGAATTCCCGACCGAGAGTCACGGTGGAGAAGCGGACGAAGACCGGCGTCTTCAGTCCGGAGGACTTGAGGAAGTCGGCCTGTCCAAGTTAGCGTTATTCTCTCGAGTTACATTCTTCTCTGGAGTAGCTATGGGATATATGCACCTTTGTGAGGTTGGAGACATCTCTGGTAGTTTCGAAGTATCCAAAAGCTCCACTACCACCTGTGCATCGTCAGCCAATTGATTTAAAACCACCGAGGAGCCGCAGAACATACAGGGATGAACCATCCGCTCCAGGTTCTTAGAGCGGTTGAAGTGCTGCTGTTTCTGCAGCAAGAAAGTGTCTGACACCAAGGGCAGTCCACCCGCCGTCTTGCTGTGAGCGGGATCGGGAAAGGGGATACCCTCGTTGTTGGTGAAGTAGGGCCCGTCATCCTGCCGCTTGCCGCCCTGCTGAACCCCCGTCAACTTGGCCGCTGTCCGGGCGGGCCCATCATTGGCCCCCTGAAACAGCGAATTCAATTGCTTGATGCGCGGGTCGGCGCCCGCCGCTCCCACCGCCTCCCCCAACGCCTGTAAGGGATGCGCTGCCATCATCGATTGCCGTCTTGCCAATGGATCACTCGAAACTGGTGATTATATGGTCTTTCTCACTGGCATGAAGTTATGTTCTTATACTTCCTGCCTTGGCGTCCGGGCGGTTCCGGCCTCAGCCATGACGTCCAACCGTAAACAGCTACATCACGCAAATTAAAGTTACCGTTCCCTCACCTTCCACGCTGATTAGACTTTCAGAAGGGCTGTCGTCGTGATGAGCAAATCGACTGAGTGGCCATGGCTAGACTAAGCCCTCAGCAGGACTCTCAAGCATATCCCAGAGACCTTACCGGTCAAGAAGCCGGTTATTGAGGGCTTTTCCGCATGGCAACGATCCTATGCGCATTCCGATTGGTTTCACCGGCAGAGCCTCCATCCGCCAAACTCGCGACGTCTGGACTATGTCATTATTCTATCATGCCAATGTGAGGCTCTCTCACTCTGAGGCGCAGGCAAAACATGATTAATTGCTTAATCATTGCTGGCTGGCTGGACTGCACACTTAATGACCACCTATGTCATAGTTATCGAGCTGGCCTGGAACTCGGAATTCAGACATTATAAACAGGTTCTGCGCTGTACCCCACGAACTCAAGGACAGTGTAATACAGTGCGCACATCGTAATAGTACTTCCCTTTCTGAGCAAACTACTACAAACCCACCTACGAGCCAATCAGGCAAGCGATCATGTTGCTTTCTTCTTTTTCGAAAACATCATTCAGGGGACCACAGTCCTCCAATTTCTTCTCCAAAACGGTTCAGACCCCGAGGCGTGGTTTCCGGATCACCGCCCCTGCCGCGATTCGCGTGTCTGAACTTATCAAGAACGACCATCGCGAACTGGAGGATGCTTACCATCAAATTCTAGGTGCAAAAACGAATGATGAAAGGGTCAGATGGCAGAACCAATTTACCTGGGAGCTGGCCCGCCACTCGATTGGCGAGGAGCTAGTTGTGTATCCCCAGATGGAGCTAAAGCTGGACAACGGCAAGGCCATGGCGGAGCACGACAGAGAGGAGCACCAAATAGTATGATTACTTATAGCCTCGTTTCTTTGAGGGACGAATCAAGCTAACTGGCGTGACACTGCAGGTCAAGGAGCTTCTCTATACATTTCAAGGCCTTCAGCCTGATGACACCGAGTTCATCCCTACTCTTCAAAGCCTGTGGGCGAACTTAGAGCAGCACATCAAGGAGGAAGAAAGCCAAGATCTGCCGGCTCTTGAACATGCTATTGGTGAATCTGCCTCCGAAAGTATGGCGCGTTCTTTCGGTCGCACTAAGAATTTCATTCCTACGCGGAGCCATCCAGCGGCCCCTGACCGGCCACCGTATGAAACTGTTGTTGGTCTGATGTCTGCGCCTATTGATCGATTGGGTGACATGCTAAGAAAATTTCCCGATCAGAAGGCATGAAATGAACATTACATTATCTCTTGCTTTTTGTTGTGGAGTTCAAGTTGAGCAAGGTTATACTTGGAATGCTGATTTCCTATTATTCCTTTGACTGTAGTATAGTACCATGTATCTGGATTAATTTATATTCTCAAAAACACCTACCAGAAATCGGAATAGATCCCAGTGCACTCGTCAATTCTGGGAAAAAGATCTTGCAAGAACTTTGCAGCAGATATCATGCACCTTCCTTTTCTCGATTGCAGTTGGTCGGAAAGTTCTCACGGGACGAGCGTAGAGTAATCCGGTTAGCAGACTGCCTGAACAGTGTCATGCTGAGACTTCAGCAAATCGGGGCACGGGATCTATTGCAGACTGGATGAACCAATTGCTATACTAGTGGGTGGAGTTGCTGACATGCAACCCAAATGGCCTGCCTGCCTTACGATTAGTGGCAGTATGACCTCTCTTCCTTGCCCTGTATCGGAATCATAAGGATCCTGTTGGGATGTACAGTACCATTTACCTCAATGCATGAGATCAACATGGGACTAATGATTATTTGGTTGAGGAAGACTACTCATGACACGGAATGTCTCAAGACATGGGGATCGATCAATTGAGGTGATTGAAGATTCCATAGACCTGTTTGATACTTAGTGCTAAGCCATTCCGACAACGATCAGACCCTGACGGGTATGTTGAGGTGGGCCGACCGGCGTAACCGGCAGACACAAAATCAAGTGTTTCCGACGCCCCATTTTCGAAAAATTGACCCAGGATTTTGGTCCGTTTGGCAGGGAACAGATGTATTACTATTTGGTGGTTCAATAATATAATAGCTAAAAGTGTCTCACTCTGAACCAATAGGCTGTATTAAACCTATATCGGGTCCCGTAGTAGCTGCTGCCTACGATTCTATCAAACACAGGGCGAACCTGTAAATCAGCCAGAGAATTTTCACATTGTTGTCGGATGCAAGTCCAACTTCATCATCACGTGGGAGGCGGACAATAACAAGTCACTGAACATATTAGCATAGACTTGATCAACTAAAACAGTCGGCATCGTTAGATGGCCCGTTACATTCTTAAGTGAGCATATATAGACCGACGACAAGATATAAATAGTGGTTGTGCAGCGTATTGCTCGCACCAGCAGTCTTGACCATCATCTTCAACATGTACGCCCTTGATCCGTTTGTGGGCACGAGCACATCTAACCTACAAGGCAGCTATATACTCGTCAAATGGCAGCGATAGGTCGCCTCTACCATCAATCAAGCGCCGGTGTCCTACCTGATTCCAATCAACCTAGACATCCTGATATTCGCCTGCTTGTTTGAGTTGTTTCTATCCTTGGATACAATCCACCACAAGAATAACATCCTTCTATTTTCAGTCTGCATTTGTAATGCCTGCAGCTTCGGTTATTCTGTGATACAATTTCTCCTCATGAGAGGTACTACTGCAAGACTGTTCAAGTCACGTTTTAGCTATCCGACTTTGGTGGATAGTACACGCAATGTGTGGCCTCAGGTCCAGCCAGCAGAGATCCTCGTATGTATAGTTACAGAACTGTGCGCTCTTTTTCTAGGCCCAATTGCATATTTGATACACCGGGACTATTCATGGGCTATCTACAAGTCCGTTCGCGGCAGCCCGGACACTCGGATGCGTTATCTGGCCTATGAGGTAACATCGACTCCGTCGTGTTCCCCAATTACCTGAAGTATCTTGTGAAAACTTGCTAACCGTAGGTGGTACATGCAGGTTTTTCTGATACTGAGAAAACTAAACCTGTATTTTCTCATTGGCGTCATTATCCAATATGATCTAGTATATGTGCACTTCAAAGAACCAGAGTATACTTTGACGATACTGCTCATCCCTGTCGCCATCATTGCGATATTTCTTGGTGTCTGGTTTGTCCAGCGAGAACGAACCTTTGGTGCAAATGCTATTGTTGTGAGCTTCTCTGCCTCTTGTCTAGTTTCTCGGACTTGCTGGAATGCCGTCTAATCGCCACATAACACATGGGCTACCTTGCCTTGATCGCCTATCTTATCAGCCAGATTGTGATTCTATCGTCGGCAAATACAGCCGGCAAGAGCATGATGTTGTTTTTCGCCGTGTTGTCCTTAGCACTAGCTCCCGCAACGGTTGTCTGTACTGCTATTTGCATCACAATCTTCAATCGGGGGTTGACAGCCATTAACCAGTCTAAAAGTGCCAACGCTCGGGATTCATACCTTTTGTACAACATGGCCCCCTCCGCGGAGTTGTCCCCTGGTAATTCGCGTCCCTACTCTCGTCTCACGCTTGACTAATAGCCACCAGAGATAAGGACTATGTGTGGAAGTACCATAGCGTCAAAAATTAGCTACATATTCGCAACATGCGCACAGGGTAATTTATCGGGGAGAAAGCTTTAAGACATTTACTACCAACGTCCTTCGCGCTTATTAACTAGAAGCTCTTGCCACACACCATTTCTCTAGTATCTTAGCCCATACCGCATCCGTTGTGTCTTTGCTTGAGTGTTACACTGCGAGATTGCTTATATATGGAATATCCAAGGTCTCCTGCATACACACGTCTGCGGTGGCCGACGCATCAACAGACTTTTACAGCAGACAGACTGCGATCGTCCCCTCAATATCATTCTCTCGGCTGTGATTGTGTCACAAATAGCTAGGGCATACAACAAGCCAGATAATCAATTTTTATGCTATTATCGGACGTTCCATTGCCAAGCAGTACCCGAGGAAGACCCGACATTAGGAAACAAACTAATAAGTGATCCATTAGTTTGTCTGCTCATCGAATTCCACCTGTCGATGTGCAAGAATGTTTCGACCGAAAGAGATTAGATCGACCGCGACCTGGGCGAAGAAAAGGCCAAAACCGAACCAGAAGGATAGTGCGCCATTCCATGCATATGGTCCGTGATGATAAAGATGGATGGCTGTGGCTGAGGACAATGCCAGTGGGGCGATGAAGTTGAGAAATGCCAAAGATCTTGGGAATGCCGGGGTTGGACTTCTGTCGGAGAGGATTGCCCATGATATGGACCAGCTTTGAATCCATAATGGCGGCCACTGCATGACTATAGTGATCCAAAACAGATCACTGAGAAGTAAAGTCAATTCGGGGCCATAATCCCGAAAAGTAATCAGTCCGAGGAATGACGCCGACATCATAATGGTGACACTCGCTACCGCACAAGCTGCGAGAGATAAGTCACAGAGAATTGGATCTATGCCGTTAATGGATCGAAGTTGCTTGGATATTACTGCCCCATAGGGAAGGCATAATCCGGAAGAGATAAGCATCAATGCAGCGCCAGCTTGGACACCCTTCTTGTGTCCTTGATAATGACTGTATACCTTGTCGGCATCCCACGATGGGGGAATCGGTGGCAGAAAGTCACCGGCTATAAAACCAAGGAATAAAGTTGTTCCGAATAGGGCACTGCTCGCAATAGAAAGCAGTTGCCAATTTTTTGGAGTGAAAAAGGAAGACTCCAGGCACAACTCATTGAGTGCCTTCTCACATCGAACGAGGGGGCGGCGCATGGCTGTACCAGAAAATGTACGGGAGATAGTCATGTTCAGGAGATTTTATCGCATGAAATCATTGTATCATAGTATTCTGTAGTTCGCGAATGACAAGAATATATATGTACCATCTCCAGCGGGTCAGGGCCTCACTAAATCGCTGTCTGTAGTACATTCCTTATTACGGATGGTCATGTAGGTCGCCGTAAGGGGAAGCTCGTAATCATAGTATTGCATGGCACAGTATAGAGTATCAGACTACTATTTGTGCAGTATCCCATTCTAGGAAATCTTGTCAATATTACCACACAGCGTGCGTCACAGTGCGTCATTTGAAATGCTCTTTCCAAGAGAGGTTTGGTACAGCTGGTGTCACACAGCATACATGCATACATCGTGCAACAGCATGTTTTCGTCAAGGTAAAGAAATTGTGTTGATGTGTCTAAGCATGGGGGACCGACTTTGCTAGCTTCGTATTGCAATCTTATAAGGCAAGGGCACTTTGTTCAGGCCCTCGTCTATCAATTTCCTAATTCACAAGTCCTTCGGACTTATACACACAGCCACAATGCTCTTACTAGGCGAGTGAGGGTATGGAAGTTTATTGGAGACATTCTCAAAGCGCCGACGTCCCCTTGGGAAAGCACTTTAAAGAATGAAAAATGCGTGGACAGCACGCTCCTAGATGTATTATATTTAGTTGCTTGATTTATTGATCCTTTTACGCTCCAAAGACTGCATTGTCATCTTAGGGGGCGTTGGAGGGGACACCGCCTTAATACCACAATCTCAAGGGACTCCATAGTGGAAAGGAATTGGGGTTAAAACTTAATTTTTTCTTCAAACGTCCTATGAACACATACAGGGGTAGAGATGTTTAATGATATGGTAGCGAAGTGTGAAGATATTTGAACTACGAAGGCTTGAATACATGGCGGGTGCGCCTCTTCTGGCAAATAAACCTCATGTACAACTTACACTTGTGCACGTACAAACATTGAGTCGCATTGTTCATTGATTCGGTTTTGTAGTAAGGAACTCGCGCTATATTTTTACACCGACAGTTGTTTGTTGCAGCATAGAATGGTGAAATCAAAACCACAGTTTGACAAATGAAAAGTATACGGAGAGAGACGTGCCGCTCACTCAATATCTTGACCGTACATGGGAAGAACAGAATACTGACGCCCCGCGTCGTTATTTTTGTCTTTCTGGAGAGGAGGTAATTGTAAGGGTTGACCGACGTAACCAAACTCAACCTACTATTGGACTTCCAACAGCTGCTGGCAGAGGCAGTGTGTTTTTTAGGCGGCGTTCGGCATGCATTGCCAAGTACTCTTCTCTCAGGCCCCATCCTAGCATCAAAGCTGCTGCCGGCCCCAGAACCAGAGTTATGAGTGTGCCCGCTAGGATGAACGAGAGCCAGGGCATACTCATCATCCCGCCGGAGTTTAAGTCCATGTACTCATATGTGACCCATATCAAGCCACATACAAACCCGACCGTGTCCTCGTAAGCGATGTGCCTGGTAGATGCTGTTAGGCTCATATGATGTGATATTGGCAATAAGCAACCGAATAATGACCGCGATACCCAAGCTCTCAATAGCAAAGACATGAACCCAGATATTAAAGCGCATGTGTAGTATGTTATTCTAATATATGGCATGTCGACGTTCGGCGTTTCAATAAGCTCTTTCACTGTTGTTCCTCTGAGAAAGGACGACATCTGGACATGGAGGAATCGGAAAAAAGCTGGTAGGAGAATAAACATCATAACTGAGTTGCTTTGCACTGAAGAGTCCACATAGGTGATCCAGAACCCCGGAATATAATAGCACGATATAAGACACGGAACCAAGGACTTCATGTAAGAGATTTGCGTACAGCGACGATCTGGCGTATCGAATTTGGACACCGGTGACTGTATGGAATATAATAAGAAGTATAATGGAGCTATCACATGGATCCCTCCAAGCATTCCTGAAATCACAGGAAAAGACAAGAAACTACAAAAGAGTGAGATCTCTCGCAGACTTTAATGGGCTAATGTCAAAACTTACAACGACATCAGAGTGGCAATGTTCCCTGTTCTGCAGCTTTCCACAGCCCAAATTGTTAGCAGCACCCCGAAGTCCGCGATTCGTGACATTGCTGCTAGAGTCTTCGTGCTATTATGATTAGTATGAGAGTCATGCAGTTCGTATGCTCGCCCGTCATGACCATGCAAAATAGGTACATGATCAACGACCTTGTCAGTCATGCAGTGCTGCAGAAGGGGTTGAAGGGCGAAAACTATGGTAATTGCAATAAGAGAACGCAGTAATAGCGAATTAGTTCTGGTTGGAGCTTGGATGCCTTTTCGTGAGTCAAAAGGCATTGTGACCTGTAATGATCTCCGAGGAGGTGGGAGAAATGACAACTTCTCAGCGCCAACAGTGGTCTCGCACAGGATATCTGCTATTGCGTCTAGTTGATATTTACCGAGGTAGAGACCTACCACTCTGTCTTTCAGCGTATGGAATGCTTCGAGCCTCGTAAAGCCGTTACCCAACTCGCAGAGTAGCCTCATGCGTTGCTGTCTGGATGCAGCCCATTCTTCCAAGGAGGCTGAAATCCGAGGAAGGGATAGGTCGGAGGACATGCTGGCTTGCGCCATAGCAACGATTGTATTTGCCAGGGACGTGGCACTCTCCAACGCCCCGTTCCCGCCTTGCCCCAGGTTAGGAGTAGTCTGTGCCTTGAATCAGCAATGAAAATTGGGGTAGGATCATCACTGTACCTTGTGTACTGAGTCTCCGATACATGCATATCTCTTCCAGACCCACTGGTTCAAGAAACCTTCTTCGATAGGCACATGGGAGCAACGGACTCTGTTCTCAAAGATATCCCGGAACTGCACCCCTTCTGCAATATACTTACTAAAGAAGGGGGCCATGTCTTCCTCTATCTTGCTTTGGTCTAAGCGAGGTATGTCTTTTTCGCCATATACCTTTCCCATGTCACGGAATACGAACCAGAATATTTGACCATCCCTCCCCACCGCATTGAAAAAGGAAAAGCCATGCGCAAATGTCCTGTTACAATGCCCAATCTTCATCCCGGATGTGGGCTTGGAGATTCCAAAAACCGCAGAGTACTGAGCGCTGAACACTGTCTTAACTGTAAGCATGGTGGTTTGAATCTGCATACGACGCATTACCTTGTCCAAGAGCTTCAGGCATTATATGCGATTTTGGGCTGTCGCTGATAATATCCCTTATCATCTTTCTGCGCGTAATGCTGTGTATCCCATCGGCTCCAACAACTATGTCCGCTTGGTAGGTACTCCCATCCAAGCACATAATTATCGCCTGGTCGTCCGATGAGGTTATCTCTATGACTTTCTTTCCGAGGAGCACGCGTCCTTTGTCTGGTAGATGGTCAAAAAGGACTTGAAGAACGCGTTGTCTTTCAATGAAAATCACAGGGTAGCCCTGCCTGCTACCATGTTAGCAAACCTACTGCCAGGCATGTTACGACCGTAAACCGACGGGATGTCACATTGTGGAAGTGTTCAACGCGTGATTGTGACATACCGGGCGGTAATTAGGGCCAAGCCTTCGGTGTGCCCAAGCAGTTGTCCGTCATCTCGCCAGATGCGCTGGACGGAAATAGGACCACCGTGATATTGGATGTCCTCGAACATCCCCAACTGATCCAGAATACGTGCTCCGCTCGACAAAAGGCATAGTCCCGCTCCATCGTATGGGGCAGCTTCCGACCTAGCTTCCAGGACAACGAAGTCAATTCCCTGTCGAGCAAGAGCGTTGGCGAGAAGTAGACCCGCGATGGACCCTCCGACAATGACCACTTTCAAACTTTTAGTAGGCATATTCCGACTGCAATAGAAAGACGTACTAAATGATCAATAGAACGGGTCGAGTTTCTCGAAGCCTTCTGCGATGAGTGGTTCTTTTATACCATATGGATGAGACAGGTGGCCTACATCATAGGAATCATAACAGTGAACCTGATAACCCATAAACTTGTAGATGAACACCTCCTTCGCCGAAGGGGGATTCGCCCTTGCCACCTCACTAATCAATTGCGGATAACAACAACTTCCATTACAGTCCACTTGAAACGACGATCTCGTGGAGGGCGAAAACAAAATTCGCTGTGAAAATGTTGAAAGCACCTAGCGTAGTATCATGCCCGATACTCCCCAGGAGCTTTTTCACTCTCTGAGCGCCCTGCAGTTATGGCGCAATTGATCAACCTAGTATTCTCATCTTCTAGATGAATCAAGTACCTCACGTCTTCCAACTTGGAGTATGGCTTGGGCTGATTGCATTCCGGCACATATTCCTGCAACCTGAAACTCGGCACCTAATGAAGTTTAATGTGATCACAAGACGGGTCAGTTCGTTACTTTTGGCGTGTTGCATATGGTGACGCGATAATTTTTAAGCCTACCTCATTTGGGCACAGACCAGATGCAGGACGAAAACCTCTGAAGCTAAGTGAAGAAAGCAGAGAACAACTGTGGACGCAAGGGGGTGGCGATGAACGTGTTCACATGATGTCGTTATCTCAACACGGAGCGGCTGTATGCCTTTTGCTTCAGCGCTGAGGGCCAGCTTTTTAGATACGTCTTCTGTTCCAAATACGGCCCGTATGATCAGTACGATGAGTTATATAATCGAATGGTAATTAGAGTGACGAGTTAAACGTAGTTGTGACTCTGAAAGTCAACTCAAGCAAGGGTCTGGCAGTATTCGACCACATTATTACCAGGTCTCTTGTGACTACCAGGTACGATGCAAATTGTTGTTATGAAGAAAACCTCTAGGAGGGGAAAAATGCACTGGCAATACATTCAGGCACCGCAAGGGCGGGCTGCAGAAAGGTGCGCGGCACTGGCATCTTCAGTGGAACGGTTGACCTTATGCAAGTATCTCAATCAAGTAGGTCCAACCACACGCACAAGGAGCAACTCTCTGTTCTCTATATGCCCACGGCTGGTTAGTGCGGATATCCCGGCTCGCTATATCAATTTCTGGTCTAACTTTTCCGATAATCTTTGCCTCTTTTGATATCATTACGAAGCCAAGGCAACAAATCTAGACACACCCTGCACCGGATCAAAGGAAACCAAAACTTGCCATGTCGACAATTGGGTGAGGACTAGCTCTGTAGAAGGTGCGCAACAACAACAACAACAATAGACATTCGCTGTGAGACGGCCCATTACTTCCTATACTTCCTGTCACCGGGAGTGTTGTAAAATTCACACCGGTTTTCAATTCATCTACAGCTACGGCGCCAGATTGTTTAGTGGATGATGTACTTCAAATCCTCCATGAATTGATGGACATGCTCTCCAGAGCTTGCCAGTATATATCATAGTACAGATAGAAAAAGCCTCCAAAGTCATAATATGCATATAGAAGAGACTAATTCACTAAGATAATAAGAGGGTTCAACTGCTTTGCACACTCCTGCCATTGTTTCTTTGTTTTCGAATACTCCAATGTGGCCATCTACCGACGTATTGAATTACCTGGACTCTTGGGTGCAGTTACATACCACCCGATCAGTTTCATGAAGATAATATGTTAAAACAACAAGACCATAGCACCTGTCTGATCTATAGGCACAGAGGAGAGCATATATCGTGGAGTAGCAAGACTATATCCTAGCGTTAAAGGCAGTGCAATATCCTGGGAAAGGCCTCACGAACCTCCACTTAATAAAGCCCGCGCAGTAGCGGCGGCATGACTCGATCAAGAATTTCAAAGGCATTTGATCAGACCTTGCCACAATATCAGCTTCAATGCGGTCCAAGTCCGCAAATGAATCCCTGAGAATCTGGAACGAAATGTCGATGGCGGTTTGCGGTGATTTCGCCTGGTTGAGAAGAATAGGTATCAGGCTGTATACTTCTCCTTTATGCTAAACAGGTTTGGAGTCAGTATACATCTTTCTGAGTGAAGAAGTTCCATGACTGACAATCTCCTTCTTGAGGGACAGGATATCATTTGTGCTAAGCATAGATTAGCAGGGAATATTGAACTCCATTTGATATGTACTGACACAGCGATAATAAGGTTCGTCTCGTGCCAGATGTCCTTCACCAACGGACTACGTGTCATTGACCGGGGGATTCGCAGGTGCGTGGAGAGCCTTTGAAATATCATATATTAATGTTAGACATATGGCACGGTCGGTGGTGCTGACATACTCTGTTGCAGCGCATATCACCCCCATCAAGTTTGTTCCGAGCCGGTACGCCAGGTATTGGTCGGTTGACGGTATATCGGTTCCAAGACGATTTTCCTGTTCAACCTTGGACATGTCGATGACAAACATGATCTCTTCTGCCAATGTGAGCCTATGTTCTATATAGCGTCAGTCTCGTCATAGGTGGTAGGAATCCGCTCTGCCTAACTGACATACCTTCGTCATACTCCTCTCGGATGAAATCTGCTATTGGACTAAACCCGCAAATGATGGTATTGTCGGTAATATGATCACATTGTTTCGATTTCAATTCCAGACTGCTACCGATATACTGACGCGTCTCGTCCCGAAACTGCTGACCCATATTCAGGTTGTACGCCGTCGACTGGGATGCCCCATCCAGTTCATCGTCCCAGACAATCAACCATACAGCTAGAAATGCCAAGACACGCAGCTTTCTGAATGATGTATGTGGCCACCAAAGACAGGCTAATAGTGGGAAATCAGAAGCTTTTACTTTGCGTGCCTTGGCTGGATCTCCGGGCAAGAGACTTAGAAAGTCACTGGCATCAGCGTCATTTTCTGGTAAAGGCCCCTGAAGTGATGTGAGATACATACCTCTCTATATAGTCATTAACACATAGTGCTAATAAAGTATGGTTGCTGTTTTTGCCCCCGGGTTCATTCCTTATCAGAGACCGAAGATCCGGTATGAAGCACGTATGGCCATGTAACCGTTGAAGAATAACGTCCTGTGTTGGAGGGTTCTTCTTCATTTCTGCAGATGGTAAGATGCAGCGGGTGTTGATTAAGATATACTTCAGAGACCTGGGTTGTCTTGCACGCAACACGCAACAGTTGAATCCTCATGGATTTCCACTTCAAACGTTTAACAGTTACACATTCATTGCTTATATATAGTCATACAAATTCCAAAGCTGCGAAAGAAAGTGACAAACGGCCGTTAATCATTATGACATCCTTATGACTTTTCCTTACAAGGCAAATCATAGAACGGATAGATTGCAACGTTGGATGACACTTCAGCAACGGAAGGGGTAGGCATGTTGATCGTTTACTCGCAGCATGTGAACTGGATTTTGGCAGGATACACGTTCTGACATTCTCTGTTCGAATCCGGTGTTTTGCAGGAAGCCGACTTCTGGGCGTTTCGCCACCTGCATGCTCTGATATGCATGTAGCTTGATATAGTATTTCCGAGCGCATGCACCAGATGCAGTTTAGTAGTCAAGCGTGTGTGGCAGTAAATATGAGGATTGAATGATCTCAGAGGTACAAGTTTCGGCTCGTTTTCGGGGCATCGTATTGGGATATCCCATGGTGACGGTGTCAGAGAGTTCACCCTCAAATGCATTTCACTACAAAGGTTCTCGAACCATGCCTCTTGAAGCTGGATGGTGTGACTGACGTCATGCCCATTCCGTCATGAAGTATTGCAGCGACACCTAGCTGTAAAGAAAGCTGTAAGCATTCTTTTCTCTTGTTCCGGCCTGAGCAGAAATCCGTCCTACCAACTTGTGGACAGCCGGCTCAATAATCGGGACCAGTTACCATGTGGAAAAGGCATTAACATCCTCTCCCTTAGGGCATTCCTTCTTTTGGGCCCACCCGAACGGGGAGCGGGGAATATTACGTTTCAAGTAGTCCATGCCTTTGGTATACTAGAACGGCTACCCCTAACATCAGGTCGACGCGTTCGTGACGGATACTTCTGTCCCCTACTATGTACAACCCTTGCAAATCCTTCTCAAACCGATGACAACTTAGAAGACAAGGGTGCCTTGGCATAGAATCATTTCTTCCAGCTGTCTTGTTCGAGCGCCTACAGTCGCAATCAAGTTTTCCTATCTCAACAATATGGGATTAGAAGCATGATGCTAGGAGATGCTTTCATAGTGAATCCGCTGCAAAATGATGAGACTTTCTTAGAAACTGAGGAGCATATACCAAACAGGTCAGATGCCATACGATATTCCCCAACTCACACAAATGCGCGAGGGATCCCTTCACTGAGCAGGATGTTACAAAGATTGGGTGCCATGAAGTCGACTGTGGATGTGGGTGCATCAGTAATTACAGAGTAGTATGGCACGAGATCACTAAGCTGAGTATCTTGACCCGTAGAAGAACCCTCTGTGAGCACAGGCTTACACGGCATGTTTGGGTGCCCTTCAGTATCTTCCCGGTTCCACCCCGATGATTCCGAAAGGCCCTGCGGACGGCCATACGCAAGGTTTATCTTGCCCCCAAGAGCTCGGCGTTTCTGCCGGCGTATCTGCCATTGTTGGCGCAAGGTGCCCAGGAAAACGCTGGTGCGTCGGGCATTCTCGAAGCAGCTAGCCATGCGGTCAAGGGCCCGAAAGCAAGTATTGAGATGGTTCACCAGGAGTTGATCTCGAGACGTGGTTCTAACGGGAACAGTGTTGAAGATCAATATCAGTGCAGCCGAAAATACAAATGAAACCATCTGGATACTGGTCTTGTCAAATCCGTAGGTCTGCTCATAGAGGCCGAGCAGTTGAACGATGGCCACTGCAGATTCGATGCACATTTTTCGAGCATGGCCTGAGCCCGGACCTTGAGGAGGCTGGGGCTGTATATGACGTCGCGAGATGTAGGGCTTGTGGCAATGGATCATGAACTGGTAGTACTGCATACTGAATTGCTGTCAAATTTGAGACCGAAAATGAACAAAAGATCCTGGCAGGACTTACTGGAGGGTGAGAACATGAGGCAAGGGCGATCGGAAACCAGAATGAGTTCCTTCATCGACCTTAAGCTCTTTGGGGAGGTTAACCTGCCACATTCGCAACTTCTCAACGGTTGTCGAAGCCAGCTCCTGCAGGGCGTGAGTAGAGATCTCTGAACAGCCGTATCTTTGGAAGTAACCGTTAGCGCCAAGAACATTTCTTTACTGGAGGCGGTGTCTTACAAGATGTCGGTGAGCGGGAGCATGATTTCATAGAGTGAGACCCATTCCTGGCAGAGTGGGTTAAAGGGAATTGGAGGGAAATTACTCCCAAGTTGATCAGGATATGGCTTCCAGGTCGAGGTAGGAAACGGGCTCGGAGACATGGGCTCCCGCACCGTGACGGCGTCCATCCGGCATTGGGCGGAGCGACCTAGATAAAATCCCCAGAACCTGGATAATAAGCTGGTTATCCCAGGAGAAGAGGGCGGGGACACTTACTGCTCATTCAAATAGACCCCCCAGAATACCATACGGCGCACCTCGGCGTCTTGATGGGGAATGATTCCCTTTTCCACATACGGGCCCATCTCCAGATGAAGCCCCAAATCCAATGTGAGACGCATGGCCATCCCTTCTTCGTTAGCCTCAGTGCATCCCATTTACTGGGAAGGGGGAAGGCTTACCACTGTATAGCCATCCTCGAGTATCCCGGGTACAGGATGCCTCATGGTTACTGAGAATAACCAAGGCCTGTATGGTTGCAATTGACGGGTTATCCAGTTCAAGTTCTACTAGCAGCTTGGCCCGGTCGCCAAAGTATTCCGCCAGTGAACGGGGAAAGGTGACAAAGTCGGGGTGATATTTGGGCTCATAGGCGGCTCCCAAGGCACACATGGCGTCCGAGAGGGCTCGGGAATAATATGGCGTTACAAGCCCCTCCTCACGGCTTTGTGTTCGAGACCGCCAGAAGCTTTCGGCATCAATTACATGCAGGCTGGGATCCTGCCAAGCAAAGAAGAGCTCAATGAGGTGCTTTTCGAATGCTTCGTCGACATTTTGATTAAGCTTGGCGTTCTCTAGCAACTCGGGCGCATCCCGGGAAATGGCGATAGGCGGGGTGACATCTACGAGTGCATCCAGGAGCGTTAAGTTGGATGTGGAACCAAAGTATCGAAGTTGGCCATCGTGGGTGACTTGCAACCTTCCTAGTCGACAGGAGAGCTGGTCTGTGACTTCGTCGTCACTGTCCCCATCTTCTTCCACTTCGTCCTCCTTCGGTCTTCTCTGCATAGTGGAGCCCTTCCACATCGGCCGTTCATTGTCGCACAAGGGATCAAAAGCATCTAGAGGCACAGTCGGTTGGCTGGATGGCCCTACGCTATGGGTCTCGTCCATCTGAGTGGGAGGAGCGGCGCTGTTGATGGACGCGGGCGTAGTGGGCCCGATGTTAACATTGACACTATTATTTTGCCCTCTCCGGGGGCTGGTGTGGTTTGGAATTGTGGGAAAGTCTTCGCATCCCAGCTCCAAAGCATCCAGAACATTTTTCAAGATACGATGGTCCTCCTCGTCGATGGGCGGAACTGGTAGGCCACGCTCTTTGATATAGTGGACGAGGCTGTCCACCCGGCGTGCCAGCACAGCCACGGCCGGGCGCACAGGGACTTTCCGTTTGTCATCGCTTTGTCGGTAGCGACAGGTTTTGCCTCGAATGGCACAGTTTCTACAGGTTGGGGTACCTCCGCCACACTATCGCAAATGAGAATCGGTGATGGTGGTGGTTGGGCGACGGGGATGGAGTTGAATTACCTTGACTTTCCCTTCACGACAGGGGATGCAGGCCGTGGTAACATGCTTCCGAAGGGACCGTTGACTTCTGGATGTGGCAGGCATAGTCGGAACATAAGAAAGAAAACTCACAATGGCAATTCACAGTTAAAGCGAGAATGACTCTAATGAAGGGATGGAAAAACACGAAAACTCTTCCGCCCGGAAATCATATCCCGAGCGGAGAGAAGGAGAGAGAACGGCCGACGGTCGGAAATCCACCCTGTGCCCCTATCCATGATTTTATATGTCTAAGGATGCTCGGAATGTGCTGCCAAATACAGTGATCCTTTCTTTATGTGTTTCTAGAGACTGGGGAGTCGTTTGGTGAACGAGTATCCAAGGCAGAAAGGGTATTGAATCCCGGAGGTTCGATCATCTTTTTCTTAGCCACGCCATGTCAAGACAGAGCATTCAGAGTCGTCTTCTTAACAGCTAGAACGGACTAGATATATTCCAAGCATCCGCTTCCGTTCTTCCACTTTCTTTTTATCTTGTTGTTGGTTTTGAGCCAGACTAGCTATCACATCCCTATCACATCCAAGCCGCAATGGGTCTGCAACGATGAGGGTTTCGGACACGGCATTCCGTGCGCCCGCTTGAGTCGTCCTTTAAAGGGCAGGCCGATACCTGAAGCTCTGCTCATCATTGCCAAAATATAGCGAGCTATTTTCGGAACAGAAAAAGCTATCTATCCAATGCATACCATCACAACCAGCGTGGAGATTGCAGCCGCTCCCGAGGTAGTGCGGGACAAGGTGCGTCCCATTGCTGCAATCCCAAAGTGTACCCAACAAACTGACCACGTCCGCGCAACAGTTCCTGGATTTCGCAGCTTTGCCCACCTATTCACCGTCCGGCTTTATACAGCACATCATCCCGGTCAATGACAAGCTTCCCGAACACCTTCAAGCTGGGGACCAATTGAAATGTACTGTCAACTACGGCAAGTCGCAATTCACCCCCACCGTTCGAACCAATAGCCCAGACCTCTTCAGCTGGGTGGGCTCGATCCCCGGAATTTTTACAGGCGAGCATCGCTTCAGCTTTAAATGCGCTCCGACAGACCAGCCTGGCCAAGCGAGCCGAACACGTCTCGTTCACGAAGAGCGATTCACCGGACTGCTCAGCTTTCTCATGGGTCAGGGCATGCTGGCCAACGCTGCCGGGTGGAGAGATAATACCCGCCAAGGGTTTGAATCATTCAACCGGGATTTTAAAGCTTGGGTGGAGACCACGAGATAATACATGGTAACAGTGCTGGGGCATGAACAGGGACAGCAGGAGCGTTGTGTAGTGGCATAGTCAACTTAATAATATTAATGTGCTTATCACACATCATCAGGGATCACTAATTATGCTGTGAAATGGTCATCGCTAATCAGAAGGATCTCACTCCTTCACTCCCTCGTCAAGTAAGCAAGCCTATCGATGAGGTGAGATTCGCTCCATGTCGGGCAGATCGGGGTATCGGACCCCGTATCTCCTCCTTCCCGCGCCCCAGGGCTGTCCACTTATCCCCGGGCTGCTGTTTTGCTTGTTAAGCACTGCATGGAAGAGAAGGTTGCTGATTCATCTAACTCCGGGCGACCATACTATTGACGCCGAGGCCATGGCGGAGATAATGCCTCTAATCCCCGGTCAATAGTATGACGGGGATTCCTTCGACAATATATAATCGCCCACTTGCTGCCACAATAGCAGCAGAAGCAGATTCAATTCAACAGCCCCTTTGTGAACAGAAATTCATCTGTATTCCTCATGATGACCAACCAATACGCCAAGGACCAACCGGCTGAGTTCAGCAACCGCATTCAACGCATTGCTATCGTCGGAGTAAGTGCATTATGCCAAACTGTACCATCCACATAGCTAACCGTAGGTCCAATTGCCAGGCCGGGGGAACCGTCGGAAAGCCCATCACCGAGGAACTGCTTCGGACTGGACAGCATAGCGTGACAGCCCTGACCCGCATGGGTAGTACGAGCCAGGTGCCCGCCGACGTCCAGTCCATTACTGTGGACTACGATGATGAGGCCAGCCTGGTGCGCGCTCTCCAGGGCCAGGACTGCTTGATCATCAGTCTCTCAGTGCGGACCCCTCGCGATACCCAGTCAAAGCTGCTGCAAGCTGCCTCTCAAGCTGGGATCCGGCATGTGATGCCTAATGTCTGGGGCTGTGATGTCACGCACCCGCCGTTAGCCGACAGCGGTCTCAACTGGGGAGGATTTCGCGACCTCGTGGCCGGCATCGAGGCCAAGGGCATGGCGTGGACCGCACTGATCTGTGGGTTCTGGTATGAGCACAGTCTGGTACTGGGGCCGAGTGCATTCGGCTTCGATCTTTCCACTAAGAAGCTCATCCTGAACGACGACGGCAACACCAAGGTCAATGTCAGCACCCTGGCCCAGTGTGGCCGGGCCGTGGCTACTCTTCTGAGTCTTCCTGTGCTCCCAGAAGACGAACAAGATGACCAGCTGACAATGAGTCGATGGCGGAACAAGCCGATGTACATCTCCGATTTCCTGCTCACTCAGCGAGACATGCTGGCAAGTTGGCTCCGAGTGACAGGCGATACGGCAGACAGTTGGACGATCGAACAGGAACCCTCCCAAAGTCGATATGAGCGCGGATTGGAGTCGGTGAAG
Source organism: Aspergillus eucalypticola CBS 122712 (assembly GCF_003184535.1). Taxonomy (NCBI): domain Eukaryota; kingdom Fungi; phylum Ascomycota; class Eurotiomycetes; order Eurotiales; family Aspergillaceae; genus Aspergillus; species Aspergillus eucalypticola. The sequence goes on from NW_020290313.1 coordinate 80,331, forward strand.
CAGGGCGACCATGCGGGATTAGTGCTGGCCATGTACTCGCGAATCTTCTTCCCTAACGGCGATGGCAATTACGAGCACCGTCGGGGGCTAGACAACGACCTGCTGCGACTTCCCACGGAGGATTTGGATGAGCATACGCGCGAGGCCAAGCTCATGTTTGACCGGGGATATAATTATATGACAAACCGTAATTGACGAGGGTGGATGGTCAAGGATGCCTTTTGCTGTATGAAGACCTTGCGAGGGTGGGGTTTGTTACTACCTCGCATGCAGCAAGTCAGTCTTGATTAGCTAGTAGCGAGATAATGTAACCCACCATTAACATTATGTTGTATAACTTCCATCTGTAACCGAAGTGAACCAGACCCAAAGAGTAATGTCAGTCCATCCATCGCCGACGGATCGCCGACCGGAGTGATCGACAGACGGGAATAGCCTCGGTTCTTCTCTCGCCTAATGGCCTCTCCTTCCGAAGCAGTGACAGCCGTCGCCGATCCCACGTGCAGCAACTAATGCCTTCATCCACGCTTCTCACTCGCTCTTCCTCTTCGTCACCTGCCAAGTTTGCAGAAATGAAATTAATTAATGCAGAAATGAAGAGGACCCCTCTCTCCCTCGTCCATTTTCCAAGCAGAGACGCGAGCCGGCGCACGTTGCCTGCCACAATAACCCTATTCTGTAGCGTCGTCCGACAAGCTCTCCTGGATGCGATGCAAGCCTTCATTCAGTGCTCCGCATCAGTCCTATCTCCGCCCACGTGTTACTCCTAGGACGCATTTTTGGTCATGCGTCCGCTCACTGGAACTGCATAAATAAGTATCTCAGCGGCCGCTACCTTCGCTGCTTCATCAGGAGCGTCTTCCGTGGGTGTCAAATAATTTGGTGTCTGCCCTGATCACGCGCCAACATGTCCAAGCTCCTTGCCTTGACCAAGGTGTTGCCCGTCCTCGCGGCGGGTGCCCTAGCCGTCGATTATCCCACCATCCCCACAGACAAGACCACCCCTTACCAACAGAGATTGGCAATTTATGGATCCAACGGTGAGGAGCCCTGCTCTCCATCTCCATGAGACAAGAGCCACCGCTGACCTCCCGGACGAATCATTCAGCTGTCTCCGTCGCATGGAACACTTATGAGCAGCTGAACCAGAGCTGCGTCGAGTATGGCACCTCAAGCAGCAACCTGGATTCCAAGGCCTGCACGACCAAGTCGACGACTTACTCAACCTCGAGAACTTGGTCCAACGTCGCCTACCTCACCGACCTCACTCCGGCCACCACCTATTACTACAAGATTGTGTCTGACAACTCTACCGTGGGACAATTCCTCAGCCCACGCACCCCCGGTGACACAACTCCCTTCAGCATGGACGTCGTCATTGACTTGGGTGTCTATGGTACTGACGGCTACACGCTGTCCTCGCGTAAGGCGAAGAAGTCCGACATCCCCAAGGTCGAGCCCGACCTGAACCACACCACCATTGGCCGCCTGGCCGATACCATCAACGACTACGAGCTGGTCATTCACCCGGGTGATTTTGCCTACGCCGATGATTGGTACGAGGACGTTGGTAACTGGCTGGACGGCTCTGATGCATACCAGTCGATCCTGGAGCGCTTCTACGACCAGCTGGCTCCCATCTCGGGTAACCGTCTGTACATGCCGGGACCAGGCAACCACGAGGCTGACTGCAGCGAGATTCCCTACCTGAATGAACTGTGTCCGGAGGGCCAGAAGAACTTCACGGACTTCCTGCACCGCTTCGATGCCACCGTTCCCAGCGCCTTCGCTTCTCAGTCTACTAACGCCACCGCCAAAGCACTCGCTGAGAAGGCACGCAGTCTTGCTGTGCCGCCCTTCTGGTACTCCTTCGAGTACGGCATGGTCCACGTCACCATGATTGATACTGAGACTGACTTCAAGGATGCGCCCGACGGCACTGACGGCTCGGCAGACCTCGACACAGGCCCGTTCGGCTTCAAGAACGAGCAGCTTGAGTTTCTCGAAGCCGACCTGGCCAGCGTCGACCGCACGGTCACCCCCTGGGTAGTGGTGGCCGGCCATCGTCCTTGGTACACTACAGGCGACGGGAACGCCTGCGATGTCTGCCAGGAGGCGTTTGAGAACATCTTCTACAAGTATGGTGTCGACTTGGGGGTCTTCGGCCACGTCCACAACTCCCAGCGCTTCCAGCCTGTGGTCAATGATACTGCCGATCCGAATGGTCTGAACAACCCCAAGGCGCCCATGTACATTGTCGCGGGTGGTGCTGGCAACATTGAGGGCCTGAGCTCTGTGGGTACGGAGCCTTCGTACACGGCTTTTGCCTACGCCGATGACTACAGCTACAGCACCTTGCGCTTTCTGAACTCAACGGCTTTGCAGGTTGACTTTATCCGCTCTACTACGGGAGAGACTCTGGACTCCAGTGTGCTGTACAAAGATCATTCCACCCAGTTTGTGGTGCAGTAGACGGGTTGCCGAGATGGAATGGTGGAATCTTCAAGAAAGCAAGGATGATTTTGTAAAGATGTGTACATATTATCAAGAATGACAGGATGCCCGATCCTGGGAAGTTGACGTGTTCATCATAAATATATCTGACATTGTCACCCGGGGCTGGGCCCATAGCCTCGAGGTAGTAGTAGTACTCTCTCGCCCCCTTCACATGGCTTCGGTGGTGGTTGAAATGGTTGGTATTCATAGTGAGTCACATATTGCCAGAATTGTGTATTCTCCAAGACGTCTACAGGAAGCCAACCATTCTCCTCACTCAAACTCGCGTGGATGTGGGAAAATTGTCGATGGCATATGGGCAGCGGCTGATGCCCATTGCTTCATCATATATCTCTTTAGATTCGCATAGAATATACCTTGACAAGATTCATTGCGGGACAGGTGCACTCAGCCTCGGTCTGTTCCGGGACACAAAGCCAGACAATGAAACTTCATATCACCTTGATATCAGTTTATTATCAGCTGAGCACTCGATACACTAGCTAATTTTTTTTATGATACAATATCAGGCGGTGATCGTGGCTCGTCTCTGATCTCTCCTCCGTCCCCGATGCATCCCTGTGCGACTGCAGCTTGCTCCATAAGATGCGACACCAATGCTGAGGTCACCCCATCCTTTTGGAAGTCATTGTTTCTCCATCGTGCAACGACTTTGGATGCTACAGCCCAGGCTCGGTCAGTCAGCATTGTTTGTGGCACAACGCCAATCTGCCTCAGGACAAAAATGGCAGCATGCCATTGCGGGTATTTCTCGAAGAGCCATGACCACGCTTGGTGCGAGGGTCAGTCTCAAGCAGATTCGCAGACTCTAGTACTTCAATTGCCGTCTCAAAGATCCGTTCCTGTTTAAGTGCTTCCACATTCGACAGCACCAATGTCTGCTCTGCCGCGGACATACCTTCGGGGAGATGAGCAATCAACTATGATCGGGCAAGAGCCAGGCGGATGACTGTGGCTGTTACCCACTGTAACGGAATTGAGACGTCACAGAAGTCCAGGTATCGTCTGCGCAATCTACTATGAATCTGCTTCAGTCCATGAAGCCTTGCTACCCTGTCCAGTGAACTGTCTTTGCCGTGACCGCCGCTGCTACTATGCAGATCTGAGTGAAGTTGTCAATGTGAGCATTGTCATTTCACACCGTATCAAACAGAATGTCACATCAGTGAAGCTGGATCTTTCGTTGTGGAACGACCTTGATTCGAGCGGTATATCCGAGTCATGAATATTCCGGGGTAACTTGGTTTCGTATGTTCCCTCTTTGATTTGCGTACCAACGGCACGAAACGCGGAAGACTGGCAGTCTAATAAGTATAATTCCCACCATATCCGGCGTCGTACTTCTGCTCCAAACGGGTTTAATCCAAGGTATGTACCATCACGATGTAACCCTAGCCCCTGTGCTATGCGATGTACAGCCGCTGTCATAACCCAGGCGAAGGCGGCATCGTCTTCCCCACGTAGAGAAGTTAAAAAGAGGATTGTGGCCTGAAGCACGGTCAGGTTGTGCGACTGAAGAAAGTTGGCACGCGCTAATGTTTGTTGTGTAGCGAATCAATAGTGCTGCTGCAGATTCCCACGTTCCTGGTCAAATACATGCTTGCACCGCTCTGGGTTCATGCTGGTGATAGCAGCAAAGTATACGGCAAACCTCATAGCCTCAGAGGCCCTGTCGCCGGGAATAGTCGTTGCAGCTGCACTGTTCAAGATTTTAGCAAGCGATGGCTTATGGAAGATTATGTTCAACGGGGCAACATTCTCTTCGAACAAGTCCCATAAGATAGAGTGCTGGACGCTGCTGGGGTAAAAGTCGGATAGGGAAACTGCCATCGACGAATACTGGAATACGAATCCATTGCCGGATACCATTTTATGCTCCCTGCCGACTGATGCCACCTCTTGCGTCCCAGACTCATCCTTCGCTTTCCCAAGGCGATGCTTGCAGTGCTGACTGTCTTCGATCATCCGGTACGACCCGGCAAGGCGCCCTTTGTCAGTATTGCAAGTGCCACATTCGCAGAGCCTACCAACCTGTGTTTCTAAGTCAACAAGCACCTCGTGGTTGATATACTGGGAGGATCCTCTGTCCACAAACAATTTCCCGCGCTCGCCTTTCACAGCGGTGCTGTTCTCTGCTGGCTGGGGGTGATGCCTTGGGTTGTAATTCACAGTCTCCAGCTTTTCGGTTAGAGCCTGCACCTCCTTCTCCAGGGCCCTCAGGCGTGAAACCAGTTGAGCCTTCAGTGACCGTTTCTTGCGTCGTGGCTCGATCGGGGCCTGGGAAGACGCACTCCGAGGCCGACTTGACGCCACTCGCGCAAGGCCGGGCTTTATCACATCGTATCTTCTTCTGATTGCAACGCCGGCAACTGCGTGTAGTCAAGGCCGTGTTCATCACGCCGGTATGCTAACAAGCATTGGCGTGACCCAGTCAAAGATAGAACTAGAAAGCCCACTGAATCTCAGAAGCCATGCTGTCATATAAGGATACATGCCCTTGCCGTTCGGCATTAAAACGAAGCCCCGAAAGGGGCACCGTTAGTCAAATCATGCAAAACCATTCATCATCTCTGCCTCGGGGCCGAAATAGATGTCATGTTAAGAATGCCATCATATACAAAATGAATTAGATAAACGAGGTAAGGATTATACATATAAACAAGGGTATGCTGATCCCTTTCACTTCCACCTCCCCCTTAAAAGAGTTACCTTGAAACAACATGGCGCCCGCTTCCACCAATACTGGAATCCCGAAAGACTCTTGTGTTCTAGTTACTGGTGTCAACGGCTATGTCGCCTCTCACATGGCGGAACAGCTCCTACAGCAGGGCTACAAAGTCTGTGGAACTGTACGGGACCCATCTAAGAGCCAATGGATTGAACACCTGTCCCACGAGAAGTATGGTGGCGACCGGTTTGAGCTAGCCAGGGTTGAGGACATGACTGCGCTTGGTGCCTTCGACCAAGCAGTCAAAGGTAAGTTCTTCCACAATCGTGGATCAGGCATAACAGCTCGGCAGGTTTGCTCCACAGGACTAATCGACAACGACAGGGATGTCTGGCGTGGCCCACGTCGCAACTATCCTGGGCCACACACCCGTATTGATCACGGGGGTTATCAGTACTAATCGAAGCCTCCTTATCAGCGCAGCGAGAGAAGACACAATAAAGCGATTCGTATACACTTCCTCGTCCGAGGCAGCAACCCTCTCATCCTTCTCGGAGCACCAAGAGGGGTCAAGCATGTCTATATCTGCGAATGCGTGGAATGAAGAGGCTGTCCGCAGAAGCCAGACAAACGCCTTGAGTCCGAAAAAAAGGCTTCGACATATACGCCGCCAGCAAGACTCTGGGTGAGCAGGAGATATGGAAGTGGGCAGCAGAGAATCGCCCGGGGTTCTTTATAAATACGGGTAAGCCAAACGCACTATTTGTATGGGTCTTGACAATTAGCTGACCTTCGTCATTCAGTCCTGCCGTCTGTATGCTTCGGGGCCTCCATCGATGCTAATTCTCAGGGCCATTCCTCATCATCTGGCTGGCCCGCAGCTATTTTTCGTAACCAGTTTGATCAGGTCTGGCCATTCCTGCAGCACATCATACCTAAAGGTATCTCAGCTCTGTACTCCAGGTTTTGAGTAATACATCTGACATAGAATCACAGGCGCCTACTACGTTGATGTGGAGGATGTTGCACTTCTCCATGTGGCGGGTCTCACCCACCCGGAAGTGAAGAATGAGCGTCTCTTCGCTTTTGGGAACCCCTTTACATGGCACGAAGTCGTGTCCATATATCAGTAAGCTTTCCCCGATCGTGAGTTTTCAAGCGAACTGCCAGGTGCCAACAAGATGGTTCATTATGACATCGGGCCGGATGCCCGTGCGCAGGATTTACTGAGGGTAATGGGAAAGCCTGGGTGGTCTACCTTGGAGGACACTCTGATGGCGAACGTATCGGACATATTCCAGGCTACAGAGCAAACGGGGTGACCCAAATGTCTCAAGATAATTTCAGGGAAAGTGGAAAGTGGGACGGTAGCGGATACTATAGTTTTCTCAGTCTAGGCTGCAGCTGGAAGCCTAAATACACCCAGCCTTTTATATAGGAATTCCCCACTTCAGAGCCTCTTCCTCTCTTTCTAATCCTTACCACCTCCTTCACAAGCTGCTGTGACTCAGTATGCCAACGAACGCTCTGAACAACACCAACCCACCGTCCCACGACGCGGACGAGACCATGCGAAAGGCCGTTGATCGGTACCGCACACGCATGGCAGCAGCCAACCGACAATTCGTCCAGGACCGCATCGATGAGATCAACGCCCGCGGGCTCGCGACGGAGGAGGAAAAAATCCGCAAGATGTGGGATTGGCGCCGATTTGAGGACTTGAACCGAGACGAAGCGGCCAGTGACAACGATCCCGAGGAGCGCCGCAAGAGAAACCAGTTCCGGCAGACGCGGGAGTTGGCGGCAGTGCCCGCGCTGCTGGTCGAGGACACATTCCCCCTGTTCTCCCTGGATGGGCTCCACCCGCCGCGGCTGCGCACACCAGAAGCCCGCCAGATCTTTCTCGACACCCTACAGGAAGTGTTCCAACGGCAGGCGGAGGAGTGGGCGGCCGCCGAGGGCGAGTATCTAGACTTAGCCTCGGAGCCGATCCCGCGCTGTGAGGAGCTGGGCCGGCTCTTGGCGTATGCCCATGAGGTGGAAGACCCGGACTTTCGCCACTCGGGCATCGCCCCCTTGGAGGCAGGTCTGTTCGTACAGACGCGATATGGCACCCTCCCCTGTCTGGATACACAGGAGGAGCGGGACCAGTACCATGCACGTGTACGCCAGGAATGTGCGTGGCTGCGGGAGCGGGCTGGAGGGGGAGTACACGGACTTGATCAACAAGGTCCAGATTCCGGCCTCCCCAGATGTGGATCTGGATGTCTGGGCGGGCGTGGTCATGGGCACCGGCTACGTCGGGGAGTATCCGAAATGGTACAGCGCGTATCTCTACTGCCGGAAGAGTCCAGATGAGGATATGGAGGGGATCCATTACCAGGATGAAGGCGTCCAGGACGCCCCCAATATCCGGGAGTGGGGTTGGCGTGTGGTCTTTATGGAGGAGGAGGGCATCTTGCAGCCACAGGTGCTCTATGGACGGAAGCCGCGCTTTGACTCGATCCCTGAGTTTCTGGACTGGTACGCGAGCTGGCCGGACTATCTGGATGCCCGCGGGCTGCTCAGTCTCCGCCGGCATCTGAAAGGATGTGAGACTGATTGCGAGTCCGACTTTGAGATGCACGAACCGTAGTACTTGGATTCTGGTCATCGCTCGGTGCCGCTTGCATGTCTTTTTCCCGGAACCTGACCTCAGTCAACGCCCACTTCTCAATGCAAAACATCGTATGCAAGCAGAGAAGAAGCTTCGAACGAAAGATGACAATGCGAGCAAGCTGGGGCATAGATGAGGGATCAAGGGTCGGAGTAATGATCTTCGCGACCCTCTTTGCTATATTCCGAGAGTACGTACGCTAGTAGACAGGTATTTCTCAGTTTCAATCTGGCTTGCTCATCTCCCAGGTGGAACCATTGTTGAACAAAAATGGAGGACTTTGAGCTCATTATGACCTTGAGAAAGAATTGATGGTGTATGTAAATATGCAGTATGTCCAGCAGCATTGTCTTGATATAAAATATATTTGTCTGACAACCAAGACGAGCTAGTCTTGTTTGGGTGCAGACCCTGATGGGTTGGATCCACTTGGTTCAGGCACGAGGGTCTTTAGCTCCGATTCTGCCTGGCCACCGTCTTCCCTATAAATGAGGCTAACCACCCGCCACCCGCAAAGAGCAAAATGATATGAAGAAAAAAAATTTAAAAATTTTTCATCCGTATTATGAACCTCTCGCAACTCCTTCTGGTCCTGTCGTGGTGGTGTGTTTCCACGGCGGCTGTGGCAGAAGAGACCTGCGACAATGCTCCTCCCAACGATCCCATCGGCATCGACCTCGGCCATCGTTTTGTCTTTGCCTCCTACGCAAATTCTATAAACAATTTCACCCTATTGGGGGTAGTCAATCACAAGGAGTACCAGCGGCAGATCGAAGAACTGTCCATGGACCATTTTCAGCGATCCGGGCTTGGGAAGCCGAGAAGCGGATCTAGGTCGACACCGCTGGCGCTCCTGACCAGCGTCATGTGGAGCTTGTTCGAAGTGATCGATGCTAGAGTCTCCATCAGAAGCAACGCATACGTCATCTGGACTCAAGACTCGATCCGCTCGATGTCTGACACTGTCTACGGGATCATCCCCGTCTCTCTCCAACAAAAGGCCAAGTCCTTCCTCGTCTCGCGCGGCCTGATCAAGCAGAAACTGTCTCTATCCGACGTCACGGAAACACTCACGGAAGTACTCGCCGAGCTCAAGGCTACTTCCCTTGCAGCCCACGGCGTCAACGTGACCTGGGCCGTGGTCGGCGTACCCGACTTCTTCAACGACACGCTGAGAGAGACTGTTATTCAAGCCGGGCAGCAGGTGGGCATCACCATCCTCGAGGGTGCCGTGCCCCCGCGCTCCTTCTGCACTCACTACCTCAATCCGGCGATCGACCAGGATGATCGTGTCCTGGTTGTCCACCAGGGAGAAACCCATTGTGGTGTTCAGTTGTACGACGGGTCGCCACAGCGCCGCCGCAAGGGCCAGTCAGTGTATCCATATCTTCCCTTAGATCCGTGGAGTGGGGATAGGATTCAGTACCGCCTTGTGAAGGAGCTTGTTGACGGTGATGCTCAGTTGAAAACCCTGGTTGTTCAGGGTCTTGATAACGGATTCTTGATACAGGCGGTGCTGAAGACAAGGTTGACGTTGAAGGGTTATGATCCGGCAGTGGAGCTGTTGCTGGGGCTCGAGCCATTGCTGGAGGATCAGCTCGGTGGTAACAGAGATTTTGAAGACGGGGAGACGCTCGACGAACTTCCGCTAAATCTAGATTCCTGGTGGACGCATGGGAACATCCCCGACCTGGTTCTTACGCGTAGCCAGATCATGGCAGCTGAGAAGAACTACATGGAAACTTTGGCAAATAATATTCAAGTTTATTTGCAAGCTATGTCGGGTATGTCTCATGGACCACTTAGCCCCGTATGAGTATCAGTGTTGACTTCCTACAGACCCACACGAAACGAGAAAAGCAACAAAACAAGAGAGAGTGGACTACGCGATCATCTTGACCGATTATTTCGATGGAGAGCTTGTGCACCGTGCCGTGCAGGAGGCTATCGGGCATGGCGTTCCTATTGTTGGGTCGTTAAAGGATATCACTATGGTGGCGGAGGGTGCGGCGAGACTGGCGTGGACACGGAGGGAGAATCTTCTGTTGATGCGCGAAAGTAGAAAGACTAGACATGATGAGCTTTGATAGGGAAATACCATACCAAGAGCTAAACCGGTCGGCAGATAGATGTACGTTATGCGTCACAGATAATCATTCCAGAGATCGATGTGTACCGAAGATATCTTTTTCGATTACTACACCAGCGTCAAAGGCAAGCAATTCTGATAGATGATATTTCACAATTTCCTTTACTCGGTTCATGCTGTTGGGTATATCATTATACTATACATCACATGTGCCTTCCAGATCCGACTATCTCTTGAATCCAATTCCTTCTTCAACCAGGTTGCAAAGTCCATCATTTTGGGATATGTCTCTCTCAACCTCGGAATGTCAGCCCTATATCCTTCCTTTCGATACCACTGGAAAATGTATCCCATATCCTTCATCATGGCCATGAAGAACGAGCATATCGGGCGGAATATCATGGGCAGTGGCTGTCCAGTCTTCTGTTCAAAGATCAACCCCATCCCTTCGAAGGTGAGCATATCACCGGCAAGAGAAATGGTCCTCCCCTTGTACTTTTCCGGATTGAGGAAAGCTTCAGCGCCGAAGTATTCAATGTCGCTTGTGGCGACAAGCTGCAGCGGCTTTCCAGCCAATGCCATCTTGAAGCATGTGGTGAAAACCTTGTCGAAGAAATTCGGAGTCAGCTTTTCGAAGAAGGCAGCCGGGCGCAGGATCACCGAGTCCATGTTGCCATCTTTGCTTCAGTTGACCAGATGGTGTTCAATATTATCTTTCTTGATGAAATGGGGTATCTTGGTGGGATTTTCAAGCGAGTGCTCCTCGCCGCCGCGATCAACGGGGCTGTAGACGAAGAACTTAACCTTTTGTCGAATAGACTCATCGGTCAACGCTTTTCCTTGCGTTTCTTCCGCCTTGTTGCCAATTGCGGCCTGTCGAGACGCAGTCAATTAAAAAAAGCGATCTATGTAGACCAAAGACAGGCCCGTTGACCTACCTGTACACTATATACTCCCCAGATGGGCGAGGTCGTTGAGCGTTGAGCATTGCGGCAGATGGCACTCGGGTCATCAAGGTCACCCTCCACCAACTTGATATTTGCGGACAAACTAGCCAGCTTCTGGGCAGACGCGGAAGAGGTGTTCCTGATGACGGCGAGGATCTCAAAGGGAGCCTTCCGGAGAAGGAATGTTTGCCGGTTGAAGGTACGGCGTTTGATCAGGACGCCATTGCCACGTTCGTCCAAGGCTGCGATGTCGTTGTCTGCTGCTACCTGGGCGATGACAAGCTCATGGTGGATGGCCAGAAACTTCTCATTGATGCTTGCGAATCGGCCAATGTTCCGCGCTACGTGGCTAGCGACTGGGCACTGGATTACACGAAATTGAAGTTGGGCGACTTGTTCCCCAAGGATCCCATGATCCACATCAAGAACTACCTCGATACAAAGACGAAGGTTGCGGGAGGGCATATTCTCATCGGTGGCTTCATGGGGCCCATCTTCAGTCCCTCCTTCAACATTGTGGATGTTCAGACCAACACCTTCCGCTACTGGGGTGATGGGAATGAGATCATGGAGGGAACGACCTACGACGATGCGGCCAAGTACACGGCAAAGGTGGTCTTGGATTCGGAAGCAAAGGGTGTGCTGAAGTGTAAGTCGTCAATCCAATATTCCTCTTGAGAACTAGTGCTAATGAATGGGCTTCTTGCCTTCAGTTGTCGGAGGCCGTGCTACGATCCAGGAGATTGCCAAGTCGTATGAAAAGGTCTACGGCACTCCTGTTACACTGGAAAACCGCGGATCCCTCGAGGACCTGGACAAGACCATGCATGATAAGCGGACGACGAGCCCTCAGGATGTTTACAGCTATATGTCCTTGTAAGTCCACACTTTCAATTCCTGTTTCATCCTCTCAATCTCGACTAACCGAGGGTTACTTTTATAGGTTCTTTCACTACTACTGGGTCAGTGGACAGACCTTTGTTGGGGCGAGCTGGACAATGCCCGTTATCCGGATGTCAAGGCAGTTGATTGGGAGGGGTTCATGAGGAGCTGGTCCCAGGAGCAGATTGGGACATCTTACTTTGCTCTGAACATGTAAGATGTGCGATATAGCTGGGATGAGCGGGTCATTTTACCTTGAATAAAGTGTCTAGCCGCTTAGGCAAATTTTACTTCTTTATTTTCTAAACCTATCTGTACCTTCTACCGAGAGCTCTCATTTGTCCGCCATTTAAGTGTCCTTGAATCTTCGTAACCTGTGGACAATATGAGGAACGAGACAGCATAACCTTTACTTTTACCTTGCAGCGAGCAGGTAAACCACATATATCAAATCGCACATGACCAATACCTATAAAATAGGATTGAACACTATCCACAACAGAGTCTTAATCTGAGCTACGTAATGCACTCATCTGGGCCACACACTATGCATCAGCATTGACAAGTGCGTCCACCGACTGAGAATATCATTTGTTAAAGCCATCCAACCACCGAGCCAGTTGCCTGGCCCGACCGGCGGCGTCTTCCAACGACACGTAACCGTCGGGGTTGCCCTTGGCAAAGTCGATCAGGGTCCGCTGGACGGAACGGGCCATGACCGGCAACTCCAGCTGGTCCTCCGACCACGACCACTCCACGGCCTCCACTGTGTCCGTGGCGTGGTGGTGAACCGAAATGGTCGCCGGGTTCTGGTACGCGTCCGCCTGCAGCGATATCCCTGCAGGCGCCGACAAACGAATGGCTCCCGCTTCGCAGTTCAGCGTCCACGAGAGCGATGGGTCTCCCGGGAAAGGTTGACCTCGCGCAAAATATGCCACGAGACTGGCCCCAGGGACTGTATAGGATGATTCAGGCAGGGACCCTGTCGCCTGTTAGCGTACCATGCAACATTTCATAGCAATGCGGCAGGCTCCAGGTCATACCATGCACACTCAGTAAATCCGGCACATCTGAGTCAACCACTTCCACGAACTCCCGTGTCTGGGGATCACGAATGCGGATACGAGGCCGCTGGATCTGGGTACGCGCTTCATCGGTGCCGACAACCACATTCCCCACGACGGATTGGACATAATCAATCACTATCCTCATGTCAGTGCTAGTCTGCTACAGCTGCTCTGAGCTCAACGCAAACGGCTAGCACCAGAAGAAGAGGGGGATAAAGACGAACTATGACCAAAACCAATGACGATGGGATTGCCGCCCACTTCCTTCTGCGAAAAGTACTTCAGACCCGGGGGCAGAAACTCTCGATCGAACGTGCCGCCAAAGCCACGGACCTCTGTGCTCAGCAGGCGACCCAGCTGGCCAGAGCGCAGGATCTCCTTGACTTTAAGCACGGCGGGAGCAAAGCGGCCCTGGAGGCCTACGGCCACCCGCGCCCCACTAGCACCCGCTACGGCGAGCAGGTCGTCCACATGGGCCAGCGAGCTAGCAATGGGCCACTCGATATAGACGGACTTGCCAGCGCGGACACTGGCCAGCACGGTCTCGTAATGCTTGTCGACGCGCGTATTGCAGATGACGAGATCGATGGCGGGATCGGCGGCCAGATCATCTGGGTTGCCATAAGGTTTTACGGTGGTCGGGTCCAGCTGGTAAGTCCGGATGGCGGATTCTGCAGCGGCCACACTGCTGTTGCAGAGAGATGTGATCTGGTAGAGCTCTCGACCTGCAGTACTCTGGATTGCCGGCAGGTGGGCATCGGCCGCCCAGGAGGTGATGGCAGAGGATGACAAGCCGATTAGAGCAGTACGAAGGGGGGTAGTGGACATATTGGCAGGAGAATGGAATTGCAGATGGATCTATGTGGATTCAAGACAACCATGAGTGTTTATTCCCCCTGTCGGAGATGCATGATGCATAATATATCATTAGAGACATTGTAGGGGTTGATAATATATCATTTGTGTTTTACAAATGCGGAGGGGAAGATTGATTAGAAATCAACAATGGCGCAATCCTTCGAGCACATGCAAGATTATCCTTGAATTAGGGTGGTAAGTGTCGCCGTCACAAGAGTAGTTATCACATAGCCTGAAGTTCAATGCAGTTATTCTGTCAGGCGTATAGACGGAGAGGCGGCAAGGGGGTGGTGGATGGGGTTGGCCGTTTCCGCTGCAGCGGATCGGTGGTTTTGTTTGACGGCGGGCTTGAGCGGAGGTCACCTTCCGCCCTGGTCATTATTAAGTTACCCTAAAGGCTGCTTTCCTCCCCGATCGGGTCGATCGCACTTCGAAGTTTTGGGTAATTTTTAAGTTAAACTCGCACGAGGGGGAGGGTTCCACCCTCCGATTTGCATATTCGATCGCATTCTGTTCGATCGGAGAGGGAAGAGAGGCAGATCGATGGTTGATCTGGGAAGCTTGTCGGGATTCCGATCGGCGGGTCCGCGCCTAACGGCCTACTTTACGCCTGGCCCGTCATATGTGCTCTATGCAGAGTATAGTATAGTTAGTGCGCAGAGAATAAATCGTGATGACAGCATCTTTGCTGCCTTAGGATGCAGGTGTTGGGGCTCGCGATGGTTGAGTGTCCAATCGGCCCCCGTCCCAATTTATCGGGTGCCTGAATCACCTGTGGCCAGCTGCTGCCTCAGGCTAATCGGTTGGAAGCCCGAGACGTCAGGCGGCAGATGAGTCAGCCGTGGCCCAACGGCGTCCTTGCTGAAAGGGGACTAGCGGGAGGTCGACGGGGGTCTGGCCCAGCGGGGAGAGCGGGGCGGGCCGCCAATGAGCAGGCAGGTGGACGGCGCAAAAAGCCGGTTTTGGGCGGGTTGGAGATTCTCAGCTCAGCGGCGGGTTCGGACGCCGGCCAGTCACACGTCGCTTAGTTAGTTCCTGCTCCAACTGCCCGGGATGTCGTAGGAGCAGTAAGTATCTAACAGTAACTAACTACCAACTAGCAGTAATGAAGTCGGCTTGCTATCTCCGAGTTCCCTTCCTTGTATCCCTCTCTCTCTCTCTCTCTCCATCCATCTTCTTTCCTTTCCCTTCTCCCTTTTCCCTTTTCCCTCTTCTCCCTTCTCCCTTCTCCCTTCTTCTATACTACTCTCTCTCCCTCCCCTCCCCTCTAGTAGACTATTCCTCACCCTGCCGCTAATTCCCCACATTCCTTCGTTTGCCCACCATCTTTCTTTTTTTCTCCCTCTTTCTTCCCTCGTTTGCTTTTCCCGGCTGTGGCGGCTTGTTTTTATTCTTTTCTATTTTTTGTTTTTCCTTCACCTTCATCTTGCTTGGTTTCCCTTCCCATTTTCCTTCCCCCTTCCTCATCCTACGATATGCCAGCAGCGTCCCGTGAGTGATGGCGGCCTCCTTCCAGCACCCTGAGGCTGAGCGGGAGAGAATCAGAGACTTGTCCCGGTAAGTTGATCCAACTTTCTCCGCCTTTTCCCCGACAGGATTAGAGCAGATCAAGATCAGCTCTGATCTGATCTGATCTGATCTGATCTGATCCTCTCTGCAATGTCGATCATCACTACCCTTTTTCTCCAATTCAACTGCGATATTATATTTACACAGTCTGACCGTCGTCGCGCTAGGTACTATTGCACCGTCGATCGTCCCGCCCTCCGTCTGGAAGCGGCCGCAGAGGAGACGACTCACTCTGCCGCCCATGGGGATACCTCCTCCTCCACTACTCCCGACGTCCGGCTGTCGTCCGATATCACTCTCACGGCGCTGGCTCAGCTGGCTGTCTTTCGCTTTGCCTGCAACCGCGCCTTCATCTCCATCATCGATGGCTCCAATCAATATCTGATCGCCGAAGCCACCAAATCCATCTCTTTGCGCGATAAGGATCAGCATGACCCCGATGATGGCATCTACCTGGGGGTCCGCACCCTCGACCTGGTCTGGGGGGTCTGTCCTCATTCCATTGCCCTGTTCACCGGGCAGGATCCCTCCAAGCTCGTCGACTCCATCAACGTGACCGCCAATACCTCCCGTTACGTCGTCCGAGACTTTACCCAGGAGGACTTCTTCAAAGATCGTCCCTATGTCACCGGATGGCCCTATTTCCGCTTCTACGCCGAGGTCCCGCTGTACAGTCCCGCTGGTCATGTTCTCGGTTCCTTTTGCGTCATCGATGATAAGCCTCGTTCCGACTTTGGGGATCGAGAGATCGCCTCCCTGCGTGAGGTGGCCGATGCCGTCACCCAGCACCTCGAACACGTTCGCATTTCCCATTCGCATCGCCGCGCCGAGAGTCTTGTCAAGGGTCTGACCAGCTTCGTGAAAGACCATCCCGCCTTCGACCCGACCAATGTGCCTGGACCTAGCCATGGGCCTACGCTGGTGCCCAGCACTGAGCCTGCACCCCCGCAGCCCCTGTCGTTAACCGACGACCCGTTGCGAGAGCCTCCTACGCAGCTCCAGTCCGCATCCTCCGAAATGACGGGCGAATTGGCCTCTTTATTCTCCGCCGTCACTTGCTCCGAGATCACCGCCACCTCGACCTCCGTGAACGTACCGGGTCCACGCCCCGTCCCGGTCGCCGTCCCGGATGAAGTCCTTCCGCCCGACGGATCGGAGACGCACGATTCCAGCGTCGTGGTGTCCGACCACACCGAATATCCGGTCGTCTCAGTCATCGAACGCGAGGCCCGCTCCGAAAGCCTATTTCGCATCTTCACCCGCGCCAGCCTCACCCTGCGCGACTCGATGGATCTGGATGGTGTGGTGTTCCTGGATGCCAGTCGGTGTAACGCCGGAGTGTGAGTACCGTGTCCAAACCCAAGGGTCGTAGAGGCGTATTAACGAAACAAGCAGTGTTCGCCCCGGCCAGCCCGGGTCCTGGGAGCCTCTCCCCACCACCGCCAATCCCGAGTTCCTCGCCGATCCCTACCCCAGTCCGGTCGACTTGCCCGGCGTGGGCTCCCTTTCCAACGTATCGGAGAAGCCGTGTGAGGTACTAGGAAGCGCCCATCAAGATGAGGTGAGCGCCAATCAACCCATCACGGAGGCTCTTCTCAACCAGATGATTGCCGCCTTCCCTCATGGCCAGTTCTTCAATTTGCACGACTGGATTGACGAGGAGGGTGGCCAATCTCTGTCGCCCTCGCTAGAGGAGCGGTCGGAAGGAGATCATACCATGTCCGATATCTGCCGTCGACTGCGCCAGCATTTACCCGAGGCCTACTGTGTACTCTTCTACCCATTGTGGGACTGGAATCAATCACGCTGGCTGGCGGGTACCCTGGTCTGGACCCAGGCCAGCAATCGCGCGCTGGGTGTCGATGAGCTACATTACTTTAAAGTGTTCGGAGACTCCATCATCTCCGAGGTGGCCCGCGTGGATTGGGCCAGCACCCAGCAGTCCAAGTCGGATTTCATCTCCTCCGTTAGCCATGAGCTGCGGTCGCCACTGCATGGCATTTTGGCCAGCGCAGAACTGCTGCAGACAACCCCGCTGCATTCGAGTCAGGCTCACTGGATGAACATGGTCAAGAGCTGTGGATTGACTCTGCTGGACACCTTGAACCACCTGTAAGTTTTTAGCCCGTTCGTTTATGAATTTAGCACCACACTACCCCCTTTGCTAAATCACAAACAGCTTGGACTTCGCCAAGATCAACAACTTGACGACGACTGAGGAGGCCAGCCCCGACCAGTCCAAACCCAGCGTGACGAACCTTCTAACCGTGTTCGACCTCGACGACCTCATCGAAGAGGTCACGGATGTTCAGTACACGGGCCAGCGATTGGCCCAAGCGGTGGCTCCCTTGACGGGACGCCCAGCGCAGCCGACCTCTATACGGCTGGATGGGGAACTCACAGTCGTGGTGCGTGTACAGGAGCGGAGCACGTGGAGGATACAGTCGGTAGCTGGTGCCTGGCGACGCATCGTGATGAACCTGCTGGGCAATTCGTTGAAGTGGACCAAGGCAGGTTTTGTCGAGGTGTCGCTCTCCAAGGCCCGCCGCGAGTCCAACCCACACACAGTCTTGGCGCATCTGTCGGTCACTGATACGGGTTCGGGTATCAGTCCAGACTTCCTCCGACACAAGCTCTTCTCTCCTTTTACGCAGGAAGACGCTTTATCGGAGGGTCTTGGGCTGGGATTCAGCATTGTGCGCCAGCTGGTTGCCTCGTTAGAAGGCCACATCGACGTACGCAGCGAAGTCGGCGTGGGCACCCAGGTTGACATCTATATCCCCGTGCGTCCTAGCGCGGCGCAGGCATCCCGTCGCGGCAGCCCGGACGAACTCGCCACGCCGCTGCCGCCTATGGCAGCCTGCCTGATTGGATTTGACGGTTATCCCAATCCGCGGGAGATCCCCACGGGCATCCTGCCGGCCGAAGCCAAACGCAAGCTGGCCATTCGGAGCTCCCTGACTTCGGTGCTCGTTCAGCAACCGGGCTGGACGCTGGCACTGGCCGAATCCTTGGACCGTGCGCAGGGCGACGTGGCCGTGGTTGAGCAGGGTGATCTGCACCCGACGCCAGACAAACCATCTCCCCTTGACGTGATGGTGCAGCGCGGTTTCAAATACTTCATTGTACTGGATAGCAACAAGCCGTTGCCGCAAATCGAGGCGCTGGCTCCAAATGTTGTTCGGGTATCTCAGCCGTAGGTCGACCTTATAACAAACACCCCTTTCGTGATCTGTCCAGACTTAACGTTGAATAGATTCGGACCCCAGAAATTTGACGACGCTATCCGGCGGGTGCAGACCTTAGCCCGTGAGGCTGCGCTCAATTGCCCGCCGTCGCGGCCGGCACCGATGCCACTGCAGCCCTCCCTGTCCGCATCGCTCGGTCTGACGCCGCCAGGTGCTCCAGATTCGGCCATTGATTTCGCCTCCCCCTGTACGCCGCTGGAGCCTGCGCATTCTCATCCTCCCAGTAAAGCTCCAAAGGACATACATGTTCTCATCGTAGATGACAACGACATCAATTTGAAGGTTTGTCGAGAATCCTGCCAACGTTTTTGCATGCCATGACTAATCCTGGTTCATAGATTCTGGCGACGTTCATTCGAAAGATTGGTTGCAGCTATGACACTGCATCCAACGGACTACTAGCCCTGAACACGTACAAGGAAGCCACGCGGCGCCACGATCTCATCTTGATGGGTAAGACATCTCTTCCCCTGTCTTAGCACCCGGACTGCAACTGACCGTATTGTACAGACATATCGATGCCAGTGATGGACGGCATCGTCGCGACGGACCATATCCGACGATACGAAAAGAAGAACGGCCTCATTCCCTCGCGTATCATCGCCGTGACGGGCTTGGGGTCGACAGACCGCCAGCAACAAGCGCTGTCGGCGGGGGTGGATGAGTATTTGGTCAAGCCCGTGTCCCTGCGCGGGCTGAAGAAAGTGATGCGGATTTCATGATGACGACTCTTGCACGATACCTCTTCTCCTCATGGTTCTGTACAAAAGCATACACCCTGCGGGGGCCTTGGGGGTGCCCCTTAGTGTGTGATATATTCTTCCAGTAGACAAATGTATATACGAAGATTTTGCCTGGATGGCTCGGATGAATGATGCTGTGGATTATGTGTCAATAGGTCTGAAAGTCTGGCCTCCGGTCTGTTGTGGGTCACCAGGCTGCTTGGAGTTAAGGTCACAACTAGTAGCCGGCGCGTAGCTCCCGTCCCTACAAAGTCTGTCGGGACCTCGGAGCGGAAACCCGCATATCCCGGGGAAATGGTTACCCGAACGGAAATCATCACTGCTGTGTTACCCTATTTATTGTGCGCACTACACCGATGAAGCTTGGAGTAGTGGCGAAGTACCGGCTTATTTATATTCTTGTGGGAAATAAGTTGCTGCTGAGTACGTATGGTTGGTCTATACTAAGTAGTTGCCAGACGAGCGCGCGAAGAGAAATAGCGCGACTGTGCCAAACATTTTTAGGTACTTATATACATTTCCCAACCCTAAGGGTCGGTACTAGCAGTACTAGTAATGACCACAAACAGAACTTCAACAAACAACTCTGGATCAACAGTTCAGCAATGTTTCTGTGTAGTACTATGTATATTACCTTGTTAGGCTACTTGCATATAATTCAGGGCTATATTGAACGACCAAGTCTATCGAAGCTGACGTTGTTGGTCTTGCTGCCAAGTCGAATTTGCCCACTTGATGCCAAGAGATATTGCGGGTAAGAAGCGCAGTATTTTCGTTCCACCCACATGAGAATTCAGCGGTCGGAAATACCCTCTTTTTACAAACAGAGTATGCTGGTGCTATTTATTTAAAAAAAAAAAAAAAGATAGTAGCGGTCCACTTGCCAGCCATTAGGAATTGTTCAATGTATAGTCGCTCCGCTTGGACCATAATTGAGATTGTGGGTACTATACATAAACTATCACACGGCTCTTACAGCTCCATAATGCGATACTTTCTACGTCCTCCACGGTCCTGCTCTACGCTAGAATATCTTCAGACCGAGACCAAAAGCGTACACAAGTTTTTGGCCGGCATCAGTGGCGCGACAGGTTAATCAAGACATGCCGCGAACGTGCAGCAAGCTGATCTCTTCATAGTATCCGACGCATTGACAATCGAGAGCAAATTCCAGTCTGGTGCTCCTGCACATGTAAGACTCAGATGCAGGTCCGTCCCAAGTAGGCCTCGGATCGTATCTTCACGCCGGGGCAAGACCACTGGAGGCTTGATATAGATGCGTTTGGCAGTCGCGCACGTGGTCGGCCTGGGTATAGTCATCTGGTTAGGAGTTTCAGAGGAGACGGCCAACCTCAGCCCTTGTCGAAGAGTCGATAATTCGAAGAGCAGCTCTATCCAAAACCGTCAGGTGTCTAAAACCACCTGCCCACTAGTAGATGGTGTTTATATGCTTACGATACCTGGAATATGGTATCTGCGACGGTCAAGAACCCCCCTCAACGTATACAGACCGATCCGCAGGCAGGACAGCATCCCGCAACATGGCCTGGTACAAGGGGTCCAGCCCCCAATCACCCGACCAGTCCGCCATGCGCCGTCCGTTTTTGAAGTGCTCTGCCAAATGATCCGCGCGTGCTGCCCACGTCGACAGGATTTGCTGACAAAATCCACAGCGGCTTTGCACATCATTCGTCACGACGCGACAAGCCTCCACACGTAAGGCAGGGACCGTGGTACAGTGATGAAACTTGCGAAAGTGCTGGATCAAATGGTCTTTACGCCGGAAGGAACGTTCTGATAGTGGGCGATCCGCGCACACGTCGAACTCATGGGTCGAGAAATGAGATTCGGTAAGTGGAGAGGCTCCGCAGAAATCGCATTGCAATACCTCCGAGCCAACGAGATCCAGAGCGCCCGATCCCACGCTACATATCCAGGATTCCAACGACAAATGTACACTCTTTTCGTGACGGACCCAATCATGCTTTTTCTTGAACATATCCACACAGAAAGTGCACTGATATGGGCTCCCCGCGGCCGACTGGCGCCTGGGCCGTCTGCGACGGGAATGGGCTCGCGGACACCCATCCGACAGGGGGAACGGCAGAAAGCTCTCGGACTGATGACTCCAGGCGGATGAGAAGCTCCCGGACGACGCCTGTGACGGTTCACTGTCGATACTCGAGATGGAGGATGCGAAGTGGCGAGAACTGGGACTCGCGCCGCCAGAGGTGCTGGGGTAATCCCAGGCGGCATCAGTGCCGGCGGCGGCAATAGCTTGCTGAATAGCTGACTCTGATACGGGTTCTTGGTCCGGTGGTGATCGCTGCCAGCGTTCCATTGGAGTCAGGGCCGGCGATCGGGAAGTGGGCATTGGGGAGCCGCTGCGGAAGATCTGACTCGGTCGCGAGGTGCGGTGGGCCATACGATGGCGCCGTCGGGCATTGGCAAACCAGGTGGAGATCTGCTTCTCGGTGAGGCCGGTCTGCTGGGCAAATGCTGCCTTCTGTTCGTCTGTGGGATACGGAGCATGCTGGTTCCGATAAAGCCAATCCCGCAATACTTTGGCACCTTTTCGGGAAAACCGTGGCCTGTGCTGTCCGTCCTCTTCCTTTCTTTCCTGGTCCTGCGACGATTGCGCCTGGCCATTCTGTGTATCCAACACCGGTAATGCATGTGGAGCAGGAAACAGCTCCTCCTCGGTCCACTCGGTGACACCATGGATATGATTGAACACGGGAAAGACGGTTTCGAAGCCGGCAGGATGGCGCTTCTCGCCGCGGGCGAGGCTGCATTCACGGAAGAGGGCGACGCAACTGGAACATGATGCGACGGGATTCGGATTGGCCGGGGTGGTGCGAATGACGAGGCACTGCAGTCGGTGCTGTTGACAGTACATGCAGGGGACAGGGGGACTATATGCGCCAGCGAGCCACTGAGAGACATTGACAAAGTCATCGGGCGGGGGGATGACCGTTGTGTCGTTAGTGGAATCCGGCTGCGTCGACCAAAGGTTTTCGCTGGAAAGCATCTCCAGTAAGCCCCAGTCATCCTGCAACTGAGGAGTCATAGATGAGAGAGCCTCCGCGTCTACCACGCCCGGGAGGGCATCTGGATAGACGGAGGGCAGCCATTGCGCCCAGTGGTCGTCGTCGGTGGATGGCGGGGGAGCGTCGGAGGAGTTGGCCATGACGTGGGGAGGGAGGTAAGCTGGGGACAAGCCACCTGAAAAAAAATTATTTTAAGTAGAGTGAACTATGGGGAATGCCATAGTGAAAACATAGAAGGCAGTCCACAAGACAAGAGAGGAGGGAAGTTACACATAAAAAGGAAGAGGAGAAGATGAAGGAGAAGATGGCGAAGAAGGGAAAAGGCTACATGGGGGAAAGGCGAGGACAGAAGAGGGTAAGTTTATTTCACCGCCTTCTATATTAGGGAGGAAGTCGGCGAATTCAGCCGGTGATTGGCCTGATAGACAAGGCTTTTGAGTCACCACCTGACTAATCTCCACCAACTTCGCCGGATGTTACATAACTAGTAAGTGGATCATATCATCAACAACAATTGCTCAGGGATTCTTCAGGTCGATTCTTTTATTCTCTATATCATATCCTTCATATGTACATGATACCTGATCATGTTGTCACTATTTATTTACAAAATTGCTGTATAAACTGCCCCAGAATCTCCCGCAGCTCCCGCATACTGTCCACCTCCACCCATTCTTCGCGCGAGTGCAAGCCTGCACCCGATGGGCCAAACACCACGCTTGGGGTCCCTGCCTCAGTGAGTAATGCGGCATCACACCAGAACGGAGCACTTTGGACCCGGGGAGGTTGTCCGACAACCTCGGTGCCCAGCTGGACCAATTGCTGCACCACGGGATGATCCTTGGGAACATGCTGGCTGGGGCGCCAAAGCGTGATGCGCGGCTCTCGATACTGGAAGTCGGGATGCTCGTCACTTAGTCGCTTTAGGATGGCACCCAGCTCAGCCAGGATCATCTCATTGGTCTGCACCGGCACAGTGCGGTATTCCAGAGTCAGTGTGCAGCTGGCAGGGTACGAGGAGACTTCTTCTCCGCCCTGGATGACTCCACAGTGCAGTGACCCCGGTCCTAGCACCGGGTCAATGGGCAGTTGCGTCTGATACTCACGCACTGCCTGGAGCAGGTGCCCCATGTTCAAGATGGCGTCCACCCCATCGGCTGGCTGGGACCCGTGGGCCGCTCGGCCCAAGATCTCCACTTCTACCCACACAAAGCCCTTGTGCGCGTGCGCGATGGCCATGTTAGTCGGCTCGAGGACGATCCCCGCATCAGCCCGCCAGCCTGCCGCAATCACGTCCTGGGTGCCCTGCGAAGCATCTTCCTCGTCTGCTACCGCTGCGACCATCACATCTCCAGCCAGTCGTTGCTCCCGGGCCACGAGAAGGGCTGAGAGCCCGGCCGCCAGACCACCCTTCATATCCAACGTGCCGCGACCAAACACGGCCTCCTTTCCATCTTTCACCCCCAGATGGCCTGTGAGCGCATCGCCATCATAGGTGGTCAGGCTGACTGTATCGACATGTCCGTTCAACATGACGGACGCTCCTCCGCCGGAACCGCGGATGATGCCCACCACCGAAGGTCGTCCGGGCGCCGTCTCGATGCGATGGTGTTCAATGGCACGATGGGCGAACCAGGCACAGAGGTAGTTGGTGATGGCCGATTCTCCGGCGCCCTGTGTCTTGGACAACGTGGGGTTGGAGGAGTTGATCCGCGTGAGCACCTGTGTCAGTGCCACCGGATCATCCACGGAGACATCCATTGGGACCTCGTAGGGACGAGAGCCCTCGGTGCTGAGGAGCAGGATGACGGAATCTGGGGAATAAAAAGTCGAGGTCGGTGAAGCCTCCGCCTTCAGCCGGCGGATGGCAGCCAGGGAAGCAGCACCACAAGGACCGGAGTCGATGGATTGGGCAGTTAGGTCTTGCACGGCGCAGTGGCTCTCCCAGTCCGAAATGGTGAGACTAACGTCGACTAGCTGCCGCAACAGGGGCCAGGCGGCGGACGATACCGTGCCACAGTTCATGCCGGCCATGATGCTGGGACTAGTGATGACGGAGCTTGGATGGCCTTGTTGTAGGCTGTGCGTCAGGCTAGGCGCTGTATCCGGCTCCACGGCCACGACGGTGGCGGGCGTGTCGCGCGACTTATAGTATGTGGCGACAGCTTCCGCGAAGGAGCCCACGCCCACCGGGGCCACGACGAGGCTGTTCCGCAGGCCCAGGGCGTGCAGCTGGGCGTCGGCTTCCTGGAGTAAGGTGGCATAGCCCTCCACCACCCAGGCCGGGATCTCTTCATAGCCTTCTAGCGCCGTATCCTGCACCAGGATGCCTTGGGACATTTGGTTGGCGGCCTTGGCAGCGGTCTCGACGGCGTGGTCATAGTCGCCGTCCACCACTTTGACTTCGGCTCCCTCGGAGCGGATCTTTTCCTGAGTGTAGGCGTGCATTGTGCACGGGACGTAGATGTGACATTGGAGCGACATCTGCCGGGCGACGCGGGCCACAGCACGGCCATGGTTGCCCTCAGTGGCCGCGAGCAGGGTAATGGGCGCGGACTGTGCGCGCACCCGCTCGATCAAGGTGTCAAGTGGTGTGCCCTCTGGTAACTGTACAAACGAGCGGATGGCCTGGTAGATGGCCCAGGAGGCCCCCAGGACTTTAAAAGAGGGTAAACCGAAGCGGTTGCTCTCCTGCTTGAGGTAGACAGCACGCACTCCTAGTTCCTCAGCCACAGCGGGCAGCGGCACCAGCGGGCTCGGCGCATAGCCGGGGAATTGTTGGTGGAAGGCCAGCGCCCCCGGGGAGGCCGCCGAGGTGGTCGTGGACGAGCTGGGATTCACGTAGATCGGCCTGCGGAAAGTGGACATTATGATGAGATTCCTTTTTGAATTCTCATCTATCCCACTGACTGGATGGTGCGCTTCCATATATAACGGGCGGGGAAAAAGAACCTTCATTCCCGGTTGCCGAGAAGGGATGCGCCCTCTCGCAACAAACCCTCACTTTCACTTGTCCCCAGAAGGCGCAAGGACATACCCGAAAACTCAATTCCTCCCCCATTCCGAAAGCAACGTAGGTCGTCTGCATATAAGTCTCGAGCTTTACCAGCAAACTGGTAGAGTCCAGTAATCACAGCTGCGCCTCTACGCCCCGACGATGTTTGGCCGTACACTTACCCGCCAGTTGTCGCGCCCGGCCTCGCGCCGCTGGCTATCCACCGCGTCAGGTTCAGGGCTCCGTATCAACTCAGATCGCCTCATGGAGACTCTCCATCAGACATGTGAATGGGGGGCTGCCCATCGTTATGGCGAGTAGGTTATGCGCCCGTTAGAAACTTCACCAGTCTTTGAGATGGAATATTCAAACTGACGGCGGAATGGCAGAGGATCGACAGAGACCGGCATGGCTCGACTCTGCCTGACCGAAGATGATGCCAAGGTGCGCCGTTGGCTGCGCGAAGAAGTTGAGAAACTGGATTGCACAGTTACGGTCGACCAGATGGGCAATATGTTTGCGAGACAGCGTGGATCCTTGGGATCCCCGGCGCCCATGACGGCGATGGGCAGCCATCTTGACACTCAGCCTAGGGGAGGTCGCTATGACGGGATTCTGGGTGTCCTCGCGGCCCTGGAGGTCTTGCGCACTATGAAGGAGAATGGATTTCGAACCAACTTTGACATCGGATTGGTTAACTGGACCAAGTACGTCTAAATCCTGCGTACCCATTGATGTTACACCATCATTCTAACCGCTGGCACACAGCGAGGAAGGTGCTCGGTTCCCCAAGTCCATGTGCTCCTCCGGTGTCTGGGCTGGGGAAATCCCCCTTGAGAAAGCTTGGGGCCTGACAGACATCTTTAACCCGGCCGTGACCCTGCGCTTAGAGTTGCAGCGCCACGGCTTCCTCGGTTCAGTGGCCTGCTCCCATGATCCAGCGACTGGATACCCTCTGGGCGCTCATTTCGAGCTCCACATCGAACAGGGACCTATACTCGAGGAGGCGGGCAAGTCTGTAGGTGTCGTGCGTGGAGCGCAGGGATACCGGTGGTTCACCATCACGGTGGGTGGTCGTGATGCCCATACCGGCACGACCCCCCTGGCAGCACGCCGGGATCCCGTTCTTGCTACATCGAAGATGATCGTGGCCTCCAACGCTATTGCCAAGCGACATGGCGCACTCGCCTCCACGGGAGTGATGAAGCTGCCGCGCAGTTCCTCCACCAACACGGTTGCCTCCGAAGTGACCTTCACCCTGGACATCCGCCATCCCCAGGATGCTGTGGTGCACGCGGTGCAGGACGAATGTCTGCAGGCGTTTGCTGAGATTGCGCAGGAGGACGGCAAGGGCGTCTCGCTGGATTGGACGTTGGACACGGATTCTGCGGCTGTCAAATTTGACGAGCACTGCATCACCGCTATCCAGGATGCAGCCACGCAGCTGGTCGGAAAGGACCAGTGGATGCAACTGACTAGCGGAGCCGGTCATGATAGTGTTTATACTAGTCGGCATTGTCCCACGGCGATGATCTTTGTACCATGCAAAGAGGGTGTCAGCCATCATCCCGAAGAGTATTGTAGCCCGGCTGATTGGTAAGTGTATGTTGTTGTAGTGTGTTGATATTGTTGCTGACTTGGGTTTAGTGCTCTCGGTACTCAGACGCTGCTGGAGGCTGTGGTCAACTATGATCGCGTGAGAAGGGATCTTTCCATGGCCTAGAATGATGGCTAATACAGGCACACTTTTGCTACCTTGTGGCATACCCTCAATTAAATTTTGCTGAATCCTTCTCGGCTGTTTGAGGCTATATGATATTATTGAAATTATATAGTCCATATGTAATAAAATTATCACAACCAATACTATGTACAACCCCTCAAGCACTCTTGGTCAATCGCTCATGTCATGGTATCCACACCTTTTAAGTCCGGTCCAGATGCTCCAAGATCCAATCTACCTCGTCCTTTGCCGTGGTGAGAGCATGCTCGGGGCTATACCGAGGCCGCCAGCCAAGCTGTCGACCATGCTGCGCATCCAGCACACATCTACCAACATCAGTACAAGTACATCTCGCTAGCATCGATCCTTCGGAACTTACCCTCCGCCCAATTCTACAGGCACAAAGTCCTTCGGACGACTCAGCGCCTCACCTATCAGCTTTAGGACAGCATCGTTGGCATCCCCCACCGTAGCATCCTCAATTACTCCTCGTTCCGCCAGCCTTTGCGCCATAGCACTATACAAATCATCCCAAGCCACAGTGCCCGAGGCAGCCAAGTAGTACCCTTGTCGACCCGAATCCAGTGTTTCCTCTAGGAGCATTTTCCGAAGCAGATCCAGATACAGACCGACGGTGTCCTGGATATGAGCGACGGGCCAGACCTATGCCACATTAGCCTTGAGCTAGAGTAAGACTCAAAACGAGATTAGGAGTAGATGCATACAGGCCGTCCCGAATCCACACGATACACGTGCCTCGCTTTCAAAGCCGCCCTGACAATCGCGACCGTCTGGATGGAGATGCGGTTCCCGAACCCTTCTCCCGGGCCGTAGACCACACACGGAATGAAGATGTAACTGCGCACTCCATGTGCTTCTGCAGTAGCAATTACGGTGTTATTCGCTTCCAAAGCCTAGATCCAGTAAGTATATAAACAATTGTGAAGATAAAGAAAAGAGATGGCACTCACCGGCCCAAGCCATGGATGCGACGGCTTGGCAGTCCTCTGCATTTCATACAGTTCTGGATCAGCATCTGAGAATGCACGATCGGTCGGATGTCCAGCATGACTGCTGAATAGCTTAGCACCAGAAGTATGCAGAAAATGGACGCTTTTTCCGGTACGCTCGCGCACATGGCCGAGAGCCTGGATCATGGGTACTTGAGTGCGGGCGCTGGCGGCGTCGATGAGGAAGTAGATGATGGAGATTTCATGTTCGACGATGGTCTGGATAATGTTCTTGTCATCATCCAGACTCATATATAATGGAGTTGCGCCGTATTGCTGCACGGCTTTGCTTTGTTGCTCGGTTCTCACGAGAGCATACAGGGTGCCGTGGGAGGGCAATAGGGCTGTTTGCCAGCGGGAGAGGAGAGTTCCGCCCAGGTAGCCTGAGGCTCCGGTGATTAGGATGTTGTGAGGACGGCTGGTGGTCATGTTGATGTACTTGGAATATGCAATGCTTGGTAGGTGGTTGTAGTTGGGTTGCTGCTTATTTTATACTTGCTGAGAGTTGTTGATGGAATCACGATTGGTAAGAGATTCCCGCAACTGAGTAATCCGCCGTCAACATGAGCCAACATGAGTCACCCTAAGTCTATTTCACGACTCACGATTTATAAGATATCATTCGTCAAATTCCATAGATTCTAATTAAATAGGTAGAGAATAATAAGCAAGGGTGTGATTACTCTTAACAGTACTATCTGGGTTATCGCGCACCAACATTACAGATGACATATCAACAACATAGAACAGCTAATCAACCACTTCATTCCCAACACCTTCAAATATCCCCTTGTCTAATCTCACATCATTCAAGTCTCAAATTTGCTAGTCCCTGTTCCAAGTCATTCGCACGCGTAACTCCGTCGACCGTTTGATGGCCCTGGCCCCCAACTGGGGCACCACACTCGGGACACTTTGAGACTTGCATCGCGCCTCCACACTCGCCGATCGTGAAAGGATGCCCTTTTGGACAATAGTACCAGTGGCCAGTGCCCCTGAATTCGCGGTTCATGGCCGTGATCACTGCCATTCGTTCTTCGTTGGAGACGGCGCTATAGAAAGTTGAGCCTCTCAACATCGCCTTGGCACTTTCAATCTCCTCCGAAAACCCCTGAGTTTGGCCTGGATACTGCTTACAAAGTTGCTCGGCAGCATCAAGGGCTTCACAGCCTTCGGTAAGCCGACGCTCTGCATCCGCTACATCTTTAATGTGGGATCGCTGCAGAGCACAGAGCTGCGCCAGGAAGATGTAGCCCTCGACTTGATGGGCGACTCGGTGCAGCTCGCTGGCAAGCTGGATGAGGCCATGGCAGTCATCCATATTTTTCTGCAGATCGACAAAAATCTCACGCCGTGTGGACAGTGGAGTTGCGATGCTGTAAAGCGAGAGAAAGTCGCCGAGCAGTGCAATGTCTAGCCTGATGAGAAGTGCTCGTGCCAGCAAAACACCCTTCGTTTGCAACACACTTTCATTAAACTTGAACGTCCCTTGGGATTCTTTCTGCCGCCGTGCGTGCTCCACCAGGTACTGAACGCGACTGAAGGGTTGCTCTTCGACTTGAACCCTGGAATAGTATTTCACCATGCGCTTCCTCAACTGGAGTAGTCCATCCCAGCGATTCATTTTGTGCTTCTTCATGAGATCCCCCAGGCGTTTGATTTGTTGGCTACCGGAGCCTTCAACCCGGATGACTTCACCGATTTGGAACATTGCCAGCGACCCGGTCAAATTCTTGGCTTCAGGTAGGGCGGTAACCAGCTTTGGCAGTTCCTGGGCCATTGGAACGTATTCATTGTTGAGGTACAATATAAATTTCTTTGTGGCCTCATCCAACATAGCCCGACGTACCAGCCGACCGTACCGAGAAATATCCCGCAAAGACCCCCGGCAGGTGGCACATCTTTTGACGTCCTCGACGGAAAATGGCCTTGATGACTCGGTAATCGCGACTGGACTCCCGTCGGCATCCAGTTCATAGTGTCCTTTCATGTCCATCTGGCCATCCATACTCTCCATGGTCAAGAAATGTCCGCATCGAGGAAAGATGCAGGGGTTTTCATTAAGGTCTATCTCCCAATATACCTCGCCGAGGATAAAATCAACAACGCGGTTTTTGACCTCTGGAGCAGCACATATCTGGCAGAAAGGAGCTGGCGGACAGGTCTCGCCACAAACGGAGGGACACTGATGGCCACAGGGCAGAAGTTTCTCGCAGCGCTTGGAGCAAGGAACATTGTCGCAGGGAGCTGCACAGGGCAGCGTACATGAACTGTGAGGACACGACGATGGGCATTTAGTCTCGGCACAGGGAACGCAGGGCTCACAGCATTTGTTTGGGCACTGGGAATGGCCACAATGAACATCGCAAGGCGCCTCACATGGAGGACAGGACTCCGGCTCGTGGCAGATCCGAGTACAGCTATGCGCACACGCCGAGTAATTGCGTCCACACAGCTGTTCGCATCGGCCATGGTTGACTTGAGCATTGTTGTCCCCATCATATCGAGTGCACTGCCAGCATTTGCGTCGGCAAGGGTGGCCACACGCAAGAACGACTCCACACAGTGCTGGGCATTTGAACGTGGGTTCTTCGACGTTGACATGACAGGGCACTGTCACCGTGTGGTTGCAATTTTGTACTTGTTTCGCAACCGGCACTGGACACTTGACCAGCGAGGGATCCTGCGCCTGCCAACAGGGGAGCTCCACTGCAGCATGTCCACATTCGAGTTTCCGGTTGGCGTCGAACACAATCACCTGACATTGCTGGGGACATTTGTCGCCACAGTGCTTCGGGCAGGCATGATCGCATCCCTTCAAAGGTCTTGGACAAGGTTCCTGGCAGTAGACCGCATCATGGAGCAGCGTCGAATGGCATTTCTGCTTACAGGCATGACCGCATCGCAATCGGTTGGCACAGCGCTGATTGCAGCCGCCCTCTGGGGAGAATTGCACGAAGTGGTCGGGCTCCGAAACAGCAATAGGGGACTCTGGATGGCGTGGACATTGTAGCTTGAGCTGGGCGCCAAAGTTGTCCTTGTCCTTCAGGATCTCCACCACTTGGCGCCACATCGGTACATCCATCGAGGTAGCGGCGTTACCTATGATATACATGCCGTGCTTTGCACGGGACAGCAGAACGTTGATGCGGTTAGAGGTGCGCAGAAACCCGCAGCGTCTCTGGGCATTGCTTCTGACCAACGATATTACCACAACCTTGGCTTCCTCACCCTGGAAGTTATCAATGGTGGCTGCACGAACGGTCTGTAGTGCATTTGATCGAGACACCGGAGTATTACCTGCGTCTGATTCATTGAGTCCTGCCGCCTCCAAATCATCCTGGTCACGATCGCCGAGGACGATCGAAAACGACTCGCTGAGCCGACGCCGTAGCCGATGGAGCTGTCCCAGGTAAGGGGTCAGTACAGCAATTTCTCCCGCTCTATAACAGCCTTGTCGGATCAAGTGAGCAACTAGTGCGGTGGTCATCTCCACCTCGAACGCGTTCCAGTGTGAGGTGTTTACCGCATCGGTGCTGGAATTGTCGGCTTCGAGATGTTGATGATCCAACCAGAACAGCCTCTGGCGCATCCCGCATACCTCCGGGTATTCCAAAACAGAGGGAGAGTCTTCTAAGCGAGGGTACAAAGTGTCTCTGACCAGCTGTGCGATGGAAGGATGCATTCTGCGTTGCGTTTCCAACGTGCTAAACGGCATCCGCA
Source organism: Aspergillus eucalypticola CBS 122712 (assembly GCF_003184535.1). Taxonomy (NCBI): domain Eukaryota; kingdom Fungi; phylum Ascomycota; class Eurotiomycetes; order Eurotiales; family Aspergillaceae; genus Aspergillus; species Aspergillus eucalypticola. Next base: position 112,076 of record NW_020290313.1, read on the forward strand.
CCCCTGGGCCATCCTCGCCGGGATCAACCAGTCGCTCAAACAATGATTGATCCAAAGAGTACTGTTCACCACCTCGGTAGTTCTCTCGAGAAAGATTGTAGTCTTGAATCTGCGGGCGAAGTTGCTGGTGGTCTCCAATGAGTATGGCATGCTCGACGGAAGGCAGAAGAGCTGTCAGGAGATGAGCCTCCAACACCTCTCCAGCCTCTTCGCACAGCACTACCTTGGACTGAAGGCGGCGAAGCATCCTGAGATTTCGAGCGAGGCCACTAGTCGTAACCCCGATAACCTGTGCCTGTCGGAGACATCGCAGATCGACCTCGTGTCGAACATCGTTCAGTTTGTCCTTGCTCCTCTTTTGTTCATGCACCAGGTTCTTAGCTTCGTCGTGCTTCTGACGTCTATTCTCCGTGAGCCAGTGCTCATAGATCATTTGCCGTTCCTTCCCGCTCATTTGCTCAAGTTTTATATTCTCGAGGATACCGATAGATCGGGGCTTCTCTGTCGACTTGAATCCTCTGTTTATCCACTGACGAAATGCATTATTACCCCTCTTTGACGTCGCAGTTTTCCATCCCTCCTCATCCTTGCTAAAAAGCTGGCGACAATGGCTGGGGTTGTGGCGCTCCAGAAACCGCTTTAAGTTAGCCTCAGACCCTTCTGAATGTAATCGTAGAGCATCGAATTCCTTTACACACTCCTCGAGTTTAACATGGAGGTGATAAATCGAACTCTTTTCGACTTTGGTCTGCGGAGGCCTGTCGGCTAATTTGCTCAAGGTGTATTTCTCGACGCGTTCGGACTTGCAGCGCGATCCAATTCGGACGATCTGTGTCGTAATCTTCTTTTCCAACAGCTCTTCAAGAAGCTGGTCGAGGGCATGATTGGTATAACAGACGCAGATAATTGGTCCAATGTTGGCTTTGGCTTTGGCCGCATTGGCTAGCAGCACTTTGATCAAGGCAATTCCAGTGTAACTCTTCCCTGTGCCGGGAGGGCCCTGTATGAGACCTACCTGGTGCTGAAGGGTGTTTATTAGACCCACGGCTTGAGCCGGATCAAGAATCGACTTCTGTTGAAATTTCTCCATGTCAAAAGCCTGGCCGGGACGGAGATGCAGTTCGGTCTCGTCGGTCATTAAGCAGCCAAGATCGAACTTGAACCCAGGCTTGAGAGCGTACGCGGGCGGAGGCACTTCTGCCACCTGGTCCGTATTTTCGGAGGACGCTGGAGCCAGCAGGTTCGCAAAAGGCAGGTCTTCACTTCGCTTCATCTTCTGGAGCGCGCGCAATGTCGGAGCAAAGGCTGGTAGCAGAATGCCGGGAAACTCCACTAGGGTGACGGGAGAGACTGCGCCACGCGGACGATAACGATCCAGAATAAACTGCACATGATTGTTTGTAGGGTCGACGAATTCCAAAGCGACAGTTGAGACATCTTTCTCCTTCCAGAGAGACGGGGAATCCTTGGGCTGAGGTGTGCCGGGCGGCAACCTGGGTGGCTCAGCTACCGTACAAAACAGTACGTCTCCTCCACTCTTATCGATGAGGCATACAAGGGCGCCACTTTGTAGGCGCCTAGATTGGCTCCACCATTCCTCACGCTGCTTGTCACGCAGTCCCTGCACCTGCGCAAGCTGAGGGAATCGGATCGTAAACTGGAGCCCTGCATGTCGATCAAAGGACAAGGAAGCCACCTTAACGTTCGGATATGCGTACGTCCGGACTTGGTTACCCTGTCTAGTGTATGATGTATTTTCGGGGCGAAGCTGATGATGGATGACGTCTCTCAACTGCCCGACCGTGTCTTCACGGAGCAATCGGAAGTTGCGGTCCAGGAGCCCGGCGACACCGCTGATATGCCACTGTCGAGGGTCCTTCACGGGAAGATACTCGGTGTGTGGAGACAGGATCTCTTCAGATGTGGGCATGATCTGAATGTCGCAGATGTCCGCCGAATCGTTGTTGTGGCGGCCCCCCGGGGGAGTGCGGTGGATGATGAATGACGAGGGAAGCTTGTCGCTCTCTGGGGTGGGCTGTCCAGAGGAAGCTATGCTTGGAAGTGCTGCACCGATACTGAGTCGATGCATAATTCTTTGCAAGTAGCCCCTGACATTGTACAGAGCACCTTGCGCCTGCGAGACTTCATGATCTTTCACGATGGACTGGAAGCGGTTGGCCAATAGCTTGAGGCCCTCGTGGACGTACGCCTCTGAATTCAGCTCAAGTATGTGCCAGAATGTCAGGAGAGACATTTCGAGGCGGTTGATCTGATTATTGTCCGTGACCTGGTCCTTGTTGTATGGTAGCATGTCTGCCAGGAAACCCAGCAGGACCAGTGCCCGTCTGCCCGCCAAGCCATAGAGGAAAGCATAGATCGTTCCAACAGCCTGCTCGAGAACCAGAGAGTCCCGCACACCAGGATGCGTTACGATGTTCAGAAAAGGCACCACCTGCTGATCGAGGATGACCGACTTCTGTGCAAAGGACCGGGCTGCCAGGATGTTTTCGTCGATCAACTCCTTCATGCGCTTCAAGCCGCCTTCCTCAGCCAGGGCGCGGATCACCTCTTGCTGCACCCCGACATCTTGATCGATCAATCGTTGTGCTTCCCGCAGAAAGCTTCCAAGTCGATGCCCCAATGGATAGTCCCGGTTGGGGTTCCACAGGTGTTGTTTCCAGGCGCGAAAATCGTTCTCGCTAGCTGGTGGCTCGGATCTCGTCGTGTTTAGGCGAGGCGCATTGCGGTTGCTGTCGCGGGAAGTATCGTGTGAAAACTTGCAGCTTCGATACTTGCATTTTCCATCTCGAGCAAAATAGCGACAGATTCTAGTGCTGATAAGTCAGTGATTTCTTCGTATGCATCATCTGCGAGTGACTTGCACTCACTTCTGGTTGGCCATCACGGTGCAGATGGGTATCTGTATCTTTCGGCGAAAACGACAAAAGAGGTGACTTTCCGATCCAGAAGGTAGGGTATGCCAATATGAGCCAGTAGATCTGGATTTGTAAATGTGAAAAGGGAAATAGCCAGGTGCAGTCCGGAAAGTACCACGATGGCGAGGAGATGGCGCGGTTAAACGATACAAAAGAGTAACACAAACTGAACAAAACCAAAAGGAAGTAGAAAACGGGTACTAATAAGTAAGGAGCTTTGAAAGTTCAAAGTGAAAGAGCTTTTTCGCTGGCACCACTAGCTGCCTCAGCCTTGTGTAGCAAAGGATACAATCAGAGGGGAAAGATAGGGTACCTAAGAGAGGGAAAGCGCCTTGTGGGCGCGTCGCTGCGGCGGTTCACTCTGGGTTGTGCCAGGCTGAGCAACACCATTGGCCCACGTCAGTCAGTGAAGCCAACAGAAAAGGAACTGGAATCACACATGGAATGTTTCTGGATGGCTGTTGGGGGAGCTCGACTTGCATTCACTGCCTAGTGCATCTAGCGAGTGTCTTGCTGTTGAGCTGAAGGGGCAGTGCTGAGCCACTCCCACAAGGCTTCCATGTAAATTGATGTCATTGCTACTAGTTGGCGCGCTGCTCTATCAGTCAGGAGAGATAAGTGCATTTCATGTGACATACATATCTTGTGCTGGCGGTTAATATCACATCAAAGACTGGATGATATTACACCTCTTGACGAGGCCCTTGACGAGGCCCTTGCGTATATCAGGGCCAACCGTCGAAAATCACTTCCTACGGCCGCTCGGCATCCCTAAAACAGACTTCCCACATCCTTTTGCCCTCCACTTCCACCTCATTTTCCTCTCTTCCCAAAGCAATAAAACCAGTCACTAAAGAGACACAGAAACGCCCGATCGAACACATATCGAGATTTCCAGATTTCAGAGATATACAGCACTATTTCTTTCCACCCAGCCCGATCCCCTGAGTGATGGTGCCCAGTCCCAGACCCTCCAGGAGCTTGTCCACGCCCAAGCCACCGAGCAACCCTTGAAGAAGGCCTCCCAGACCCAGACCATTCAGAAGATTACTCACAAGACCCAGAACTCCACTGAGCAAGAGACCGACGGCCGCGATGATCTGGAACAACGGCTCGGACAATAGCGCCCAGAGCGGGTTGATCTCTTTCTTCGCATGGGGCATGTCAGCAATCATACTCTTACCCCGTTCGATCGTCTCCGTCACTAGCTGTGTCAAGTCTTTCAGTAATTCCGCCAGATGATGCTCCTGTGGAGTGGCTTCTTGGGAGGCACTGCGGGCTTTGGCGTTGGCAGCAATGTGGCCATCCGGATCCAACGCTCGCAGGGCTCCTTTGCACTCCTGCAGAATGGTGCCAGCCTCTTCGATCAACGGTTTTACCTCCTTGACCAGTGCTTCTTCATCCAACTCATCCTTGGGTGTACTATTGGCCTTTTCGATATGCTGTTCGAATCAGCGTCAGTAAAGTGTTCCTATTAGAAGTATGCTCATTGAATGGATGGTTGAATACCTGAGTGATCATTCGACACATGGGTTCCAAGGAGTCCAGAGCTTGCTGAACAATTGAGCACATCTTTTTGGCCAGCTCATTCTCCTCTTCCTGTCGAGCCAGCTGCTCGCGCTCTTCGGGGGACATTTCCGGTTCCTCGGGCTCTGGCTCTGGGGGTATATTCTCCAGCAAGGTACATTCCCCGATCCTATTGCCGGCACTGTCCACAACATAGCCATCCTTGTCAATCGTTCGGCCGATGAGGTTCGACAGTTCTCCCTGAGTGAGCTTGCCAATGAGATTGCCATCTTCATCGCGGACCTCTCCCTCCCGGTTAACCTTACGGCCAGCCATGGGGCTAGGCGGTTCCTCTGGAGCAGACCACGGCTCAGCCCGGCCAATGCAATTCCCAGCCGAGTCAAGGACCTCTCCATCATCGTCCACGGCGCGCCCAGCAAGGCGTTTAGGGTCTCCCTCGACTAGACGACCAACCGGTGTGCCGTTCGGGTCGACAACCTGACCCTCTTTATTCACCGTCAAGCCATCTAGGCCGCTGAATGGTCCCTCTGGCCGCTCCCGCTCGGCATCAGGAATGAGTTCGGCTTGGCCGACAACGTGACCCGCAGCATCCCAGACCTGACCCTGCTCATCCACGGATTTGCCCGCCAACTTTCGAGGGTTACCTGTCACCAACCGTCCAAATACCATTCCGTTCGTATCCACGACATTGCCCATCTTGTTTACCACTTTGCCAGCTAATGCAGACAGATCGGGTACCTCCACCTCCTCGGCAGGGGGTTCACATGGTGCAGCTCGCCCCAAGACAGTCCCATGCTGGTCCACAATTTCTCCATCCTCATCGACATCATATCCCTGGAGCTTCTGGGGATCCCCTTCGATTACACGACCCAGGATGTTCCCGTCGGCATCCTCCACCCAGCCAGATCCATTCACCATCAGGTCCGTGCATCCCTGGAATGGCCGGCTGAGATCTTTTCGCTCGTTCTCGGGGATCAGGTCCACCTGCCCAATGACCTCCCCGTTGTCGCCCCAAATGAGACCATCCGGCGCAATGGTTCGGCCGGCAAGTTGTTTGGGATCGCCCTCAACGACTCTGCCCAGAGGCACTTGGTCCGGCCCAATCACGAGGCCAAGCTTGGTGGGCTTAAGCCCTGCCAGACAACTGAGATCCGGCTTCTCCTCCGTTACCTCGTCCGCAACTTCTTCTGGCTCCTGCCAGGGTTCTGCGTGACCGAGCAGGTTTCCATGACGATCGAGAATGTCGCCGTCCTCGTCAACCGCGCGGCCTGCGAGCTTTTTAACATCCCCTTCAACTACCTGTCCAACGCGTTGACCGTTGTCATCTAGCACCCATCCCTCCTTGTCAACATACAGATTTTTCATTCCTTCAAAGATGCTGGTTTCTTCCGCCTCTGGTAGAACAGGCTGTACCTTGCCAATGACATTACCGCGGTGGTCCCAGAACTGGCCCTTATCGTCAAGCTCAAAGCCTCCTCGAAAGATCCTTTTTGCATCGCCTTCAACCAACTCCCCAACTAGGTTACCCTGAGTATCCAAGATACTACCGAACTTCGTGCATTTTAGGCCTTCGAGAGTCGATATATCCGGCAATTGCGGCAGTTCTGCCACTTCATCGGCCTCGGGAAGTTCATCGGCCTGTGGCAGTTCATCGACTTTCTCAGTCACGACATCAACCCGACCGATCAAGTCGCCGTCTTCGTCCAGGATCTCTCCATCGGCATCAACAACCTGACCAACAAGGTCATCCGGATCCCCCTCAACAACCTTTCCGATTGTTTTCCCCTCTGCATTGACAATATTTCCGCCTTCACCAACAGAGAGGCCTTTCAGGTCTCCAAGGCTCACTGCAGCTTCCTTCACTTCCGATATATCTGGTGGTTCTGGTATGCCATTTCCGAGATCAGTTTCTTTCTCAGGCTCAACCACTCCTTCGGTAGGCTCTTGTACGCCTTCTCCAGCCTTTTCTTGCACTTGATCTGGCATTTCAGTGGGGACCTGATCCTTCATGGATTCAGTGCCTTCCCCGATCCGGCCCAGTTGCACGGCTGCTCCCTTGCCCTTGTCCGCTAGCCCAGCGGTGGACGAAGAACCTGCCGCAGTGTCTGATGGCATGGCTTCTCTTTGTTCGACAGGCCCACGTTGCTGCTCCAGCTCTTCCTCCACCTCCTCCTCATTCTCCATGTCCTCATTTTCCAGTTCTTCTTCTGCTTCTTCACCTGCCTCTCCTGCTTTGTCCTCAACCTTCCCAACTTGTTCTTCTAGCCCCGCTTCAGGCGTTTTACCAGCACCAACATCTCCCACGTTTTCAGTCTCCACTTTTTTCTCTGGTTTCTCATCTATCGAACGTTAGATAAACATTTCTAAACCGAGTCCACGTTTGGCCAACATACCTAAGGTAGGCTTATCCACCTTTTCCTTCTTATCTAGCTTGGCAAGCTTCGGAGGCGCCTTCTTGCGTATAGCAGACGGTTTCTTGAGGGTATCTCCTTTCCCCAGCGACTCCACCTGCCTTGCATCCTCTTGGGTAGCCGCCATTGCTTGATTTGCGTCGGTGGCTGTGACAATGCCGTACTAAAATGGATTCCAAAATTTTCCTTGATGCCCGTGATCTGTCTGGTTGGGAAGAAGTAGAAACTATCCCCGAGGCAACAGTAGTCGGAATAAATGGTAGTTACATTCACTATGAAACCACAAAGCTCCTCCAGTAACTATATATCATGTATCCTCATTGACTGATCGTCGATCATCTTGTCATGATCGATCAGGTTCACATCAGCACGATCACTCAGACGTCATTCCGATCTGATCACCAGGTACCCAGAAATACGAGACGGCAACCGCGAAAGGCCTGCTAGAAGCCATGTCCCCCTCCACATGGTGGATATGTGGGTGAGTGGCGCTTTAGAAACCATGGGATAGTGAGGAGACAAATCGGCTACGACTGCCTGATCATCTTTGGAGTTAGGGATACCAAACCTTCCCCGCATTCATTGAACAACTGACTCCGACTTTGCGTATATACTTACGTTTACCGTAGGCGGGAGCCGCATAGCGAATAGGAAAAGATACCTTTGTCATGATTTCCATGTATTACAAGTCCAGGATTGATTTGGTGGGGCTGTGTACGAATGGAAGCCACTTGATCGACATAACTTCTAGGTTATCACGGTTTACATCGACGGTAACCATGTATGATACCGAAGATCAAAGTTCAGTTATGCGTGCTAGGGCTCGGTTCAGTGGCCCGACTACTTCCCGCGATGGGCAGCGAACATACGATTCCAGTGCCACGGTGTGAATCAGAGAAATATGGTCCAGTTAGCTGAGCAGAGTTCAGCTAAAAGACCTTGCCGCTGTTACCACAGAAATAATATTTTGTAATGTACGAGCTATCAACCAGGAGGTGCAGGGATGGGGGCAGCAGGCAGCTGCGATCTGAGACCCGAGGGCTCTGGTCGTCGATGCGGACTGTCCATGGGTTAGTACCCTCCCACATCGGGTTAATCTTTGAAAGTATGGTTATTATTGATAATCGATCTCTTCATCGTTTACTGAGTGGACGCTAGTTGAATCTACCATATGACGTTCGTAACTTGAACGTATGGTGCTCTCTCAAGGTAAATGCTATGACGCTGCCATATACATGCTGTGAACCGTAGACTCGGTGAGATATGTGTAATATCAAAGGATTAACCTTCATAATTATATCATCTAAAACAGCCTGCTTTGTTGCCTAGGACCTGCACGGAATTAGTACTCCGCACACATGCAAACTCTAAGGGAAAAGTGCTGAAGAACTTAGCAAATAAAGGAAACTCACAGCAATGCTAGCGTAAGATCACCATGAATCTTCGCCTTCAATTCGACTTCAACATCCAGATTCAACTCCAGCCGTAACTTAAGCCCAGTGTCTTCTTCCTCCGACGGCTGGGTCATCTCCTGCCCAGCCGGATCTCTCTTCGCTAGGTCACCTCGTGCTCTTTGCCTGGCTTGTTCCCTTGTTACGACGGATTCTGCATCAGTGGCGGGAGAGGTTGAACGCGATGCTTGGCGTCGCAATGGTTGTAGTGCAGTTGAAGTATTTGGAGGAACACGATCGTCGAGCGCATTTCCTCTCTTACGCCGAGTTCGTTGACGCTCCTGCGTTCTAACTGGTAGAGCTGGTGCTGGCTGGGGATCTGCGGGTTGGGCCATAGTTATGTGAGAGTCGCTGGCTCTTCGCTGTTCTTTCTATTGATCACCGGGGATGGTGTTCCTTGCAGTCGTCGTTGAGGGTATCAAGTTCGTCGCGATATAAGGGTACTATGGTGAATAAAGGTCGCAAGGAAAAATAGCAAAGAAGGAGTAGATGTTAAATGTATAGGACGATCGCTGAGGCGAACTACGCAAAGAATGTACGCGCCGAGTCCAGAAGGTACAGTCGCAGCGCGACACCGATGACCGCACAGTGGGTCATGGCTACCAAACAATCATTTGCTAAGACCTATGAAATGGATTCAAAAATTCCATCATCACGGGTTGACCCGATAAATGAAGGGAGTTCGGATGCGCGTCCACTTTAGGGGAGATCCGGAACCCTGGAACTCAAGAAGAAGGAACCCCGGATGGCATCGTATTGCCCCTTGGGATTGGATCATGACATCAGTTCACATTCGCCTCACGCAAACGGATCGATATTGTCTTTCGCCATTCGGGACCTCAATTTTGTATGGAAAACAACTACTGTTTATTCTATATAATTGTCAATCCACCCATCGCACCACCTAACATATCCTGTCGAGCGTATCTGCAGTCCATTACCTAGCCAATGGCAAACGCTGTAGAACAGAGTCCAACCACTGACGCACAAAAGAACGTGCCTTCTACTTCAAACCCTGATCGGGTGCGAAAGCCTCGAAAGCTCCAGCGACGAGGTGGTCCACCGGAAGCATCAAAACCGTTGGATCCTCCCCCAGAACCTGAGAAACCGCCAGCAGAAGCAGATGACGCGGGTGAAGCGGCAGCAGCAGAGGCACCAGAAGCAACAGAAACTATGGATCCGTCTCCAGATACGGAAGAAACACAACTCGACCGGGAGACTCAATCGGTATCTTGGAGCGAAGGAGAGCTGCAGCCGCAACTGCAACAGCAGCAGCCACTGCAACGCCAGCGATCCGTTGTATCAGTGACAGAGCATATATCCTCTGCCTCATCATCGTCCCCTGCCAGTGCAGACGCTTATTATCGACAGGCCCGTCGACGCGGCCAGCGAGGAGATATGAGACGTCAGCAACGTGAACAGCAACAGGCGCTGGCATTGCCTGCCTTGGGAAATGTAGGGGACGTACCAGGGAACCTCACCCAAGGCGTTGGCGACTTGGCCCAGAACACCGCCGGCAGAGCTGTCGGTACGCTCGGCAACACGGCAGGAAAGGCCCTTGGGCGAAGCATTATGGGTGGTAGAAATGACACTCAACTTCAGCAGCAGGGGCAACAGCAAACTGAGAAGAAGAAGGACGAACAGCTTCGCCTGCGTCTAGACTTGAATTTGGACGTTGAGGTACAGCTCAAGGCTAAGATCCACGGAGATCTTACGCTCCAGCTTCTGTATGTTACTCTCCAATCCTTATGCTCCTTGTCTTCTTTTTGTATGTTGTGTGTGTTCGATTATTCTTCTTCGAAATTCGCTGACTGAGGGACTTACAGGAATTGAGACGGGCGCAGACCCGCCTTCTTCGGATCATGAGCATTGTATACTGGCGTGGACCAAGTACATAATGGTCTGCAGTTAGTTGTTGGTTCATATTTAATTATTCCTAGGTTGGTACTCGGGGATGAATCAATAAGTAGTAGAAGTTTGACGCGGAATTGAAGGCGTTCTATGTATCTTGAGTATCTGTGCTTCTCCATGGACCTGTTCACTAAGATGAGTATTGAGGATTATTTTGTGAAATATGAGTAACGTAGGGGTTCAGAGCGCATACGAGATTATACTACTGTGATAACTTCCGGAGTTCTCTAGCGGTTGTTGTTTCGCTGTAGATCTGGCGATATGACCTGAGAAACAAGGCCAATTTCCTTTAGACCGCGTATCACCTGATCGGGCGTGAATGAAGATACACGCGGGTCATTCCTCCTCTTTTCTATCCTCATCCTTTCCCTCACTTTCCACATGGTCTCCCGAATTGATGGACATGATCTACTTCACCCATCTTGAGTTCAGTGTTATGTACCAATTGGTCTATTAACATTATGCTGATTAAGACTAAGTACTAACTAGTGGATGACAGGAAAAATCATTATGTACAACTCCTGACCTCACTCACTTGATACCTCCGTTTTCCAAATGCGCCCTCATTCAAATGTCATTTTCCATCAACAAAGAGACTGAGTACTGGATGAGCTGTACCCAAAGTAGCCACGGCGCGACTCCCGCCGGGCACCTGGCCACCGAGGAGTAGGAGGTAATAAAGGCTCGTTGATCTGCTCGACTGTGACCCGCTCTTTGAAGAACCCGCTGGAACCGCTGGAGGACAAGGAGGAACGGGCTACGTAGCTCTCGCTCTGGTACTTGCCCAGCCAGAGCATCTGCTCGTGCTCGCGGAGATACCGGTGACTGGAAAAGCTCTTGAGCACGTTCGCCCGACCTTGCATACCAAACTGGCGACGTTGTTCCACCTTCTCGTACATACGCTGGGAGATCCGTTGCACCTCTTCCGGAGATGGACGCAAGCCCAGAGATGGGGGCACGTAGCCCTCCTCATCACCCGCGAACCTGCTCCACTCTCCCAGAAGTGCCATGACCCGTATCTGGGCCGATGCAAGGGAAAAGGCGTCGTTCGGGGGAACGACTTCACTGAACTTTTTGCCCGTGTCGCGGTTCATGACAACACAGAATGAGGCACCGACATCTGTGCATACCACAGGAACACCCGTTAGTGCAGCCTCTCCCATCGCCAATGGAAGACCCTCGGAAGTGGATGAATTCATGAAAAGCCACTATGAATAAGGTTAGCATTGATCGAAAACTGTGCTAACGTGGAATGACTTACCCCGTCTTGAAGCACAACAGATGGATTACCCAATCCCTTAAGAACAACGTGATCTCGAAGCGATTTGGAGGCAATGATCTCCTGACATTCCGACGCGTATCCAGGAGCGCGTTCCATATCGCCGTAAATGTGGAGGCGGTAGTCTTTGAAACCCCACTGGTTGACGATCAGGTCTGTAGCCATGATGGCTGTCTTGATGTCTTTGACATACCTATTACATGGGTTAGTCGACAGTTTCGCAAGCAGAGATTAGGAAAGCAGATACATACCGAATATGCGACAACATCACTACCGTGGGTGTTTCGGTCTTGATCTTCTCGATGGGCTTGTACTTCTCCATGTTCGTAATTCCGTTCACCACCGGATCAATCTTGCGCTGGAAGGCCCGACGATGTTCTAAAACACCTTCACACGTGCCCAGTTCTATTTCCCAGCCAGGATTAAAATACTCCGCGCAGGGAAGCACAACGTCCGCATGGTGTTCGATGAGGATACAAGCGAGGTGACCCAAGGAAATGAGTGACGAGTTAACGAACGTCGAGTCGAAGGAAACAGCGGCCGACAGGAAGGTAGTCATTTCTCGGAAGCTGACACAGTGATCCCACACGTGGAGAGCACATTTGCGCTTGACTTTACACATCACACCGTACGTGGCGCCGGTGAAATGATGCGACACCTGGAAAACGTCGGGAATCCGTTCGGGAACGGGGATGGAGAAAATGAAAAGGTCTAGGATTCAACGTCAGCGTGGTATTAGTGGTCGGACCGGGGGCTAACTCACAGCGATGCCACATATCCAAAGCCGTATCCAGTTGCTGCAGGGTCGGGTACTCGCAATTCCACCACTCTGACACAGGGATTGTGTCTTCCATGTCCTCGGTCAGCCATAATTCCCGCCAGGCGTGCTTCACTGTGTCACTCATCCAGACGTCATTCCAGTTCCGAGTCGATTCGAAATATGTGTTGAGATCTACCAAAGCCTTGGTGGCTTCCTCGATGAGCGCCCGGGTTTTGTTCATGGATCGCGCACAACGAACGAGGCTGGTTAGGATTGGGAGGAAGTTGCGTTCGATATCCGCAACCCTCGTATCGTAAGACTTTTGCACCACCTCCGAGTCCAGTGTGTTCTGAAACATGCCATGGGTGGGATTCATGAAGTCCAAGCCCCACTGGGGCAGTACGGCCAGCGACTGGACATTTCTTTCGATCTGAAATCGGGGTACACCATAGTCGTTCGCTGCTTCAGCTACAATGTGCCAGCGGATACCCTTGAGATCGTTGACCATATCGCGTCGACAAGCCGACACACCACCGGGCTCATTGGGCCAAGTGCCGGTATCCATAGCGAGGACGTGTAGCTCGGTGTCGCTGTCCTGTAGCTGGGTGGAGAGCGTGCGAGTGTTGATGCGTGAATCACCGCCTTGCCCGAAGCTCGAGAGGTCACTGATCTTAAAAGCTAACGGTGTCCAGGAGCTGACTTCGGGGTCAATGTCCACCCGAGCGAGAACTGTATCAGCTTGAGCATCGAGGTAATCTGCCGCAGCTTCCAGCTGACCCAGGTTGCGTCTTCTCCAGTATGGCTTGAGCACACGGTCAGACCGTAGCATGGTCTCGTCCAGCCATCGTGCTGTGATTGCATCGAACTCCTTGCTGCCCTTCCATGACTTCCAGAGGTGAGTACGAGCACGCGAGGTGGGGATCGGATATCGTTTGACATTCCAGCCCAGCAAGCGCGATACGAAGTTCACCTTCGTAGAAGAAAAGGAGAAGAGTGGATTGTCATCCAAGAAGCTGCACTTGGTGGGCTTTTGCAATACCTTGAACCAGTCCTCATGGATCATCGCAGGGGTGGTCACAGCTTCACCGTTCAACGTTGTTGCGATGATCGGGTGGAATTTATGGTCGTAGGTCCACTTGGCTTTGTGGGTATCATCGCCTTGGATGAAGGTCGCATCAGTGACCCGAGGATAAGGAATCCATTTGTCCTGCCTCTCCGGTCGGTTTGGAGGAGGCATACACCAGGCCACCTGGATCTTGATATGCGGCAGAGTATAGTCGGCGCGCAGCAGCTCGTCCTCAAATTTGGCGCCTTTGCGGTACCAAAAGTTGAATTCCAGGCGATTCACACCCCGCATGGCTGATCCTGAGGTCATATAACCGCGCTTGTCATAATGGACTATCTGGCCGTTCAGCTCGCCCTGGGTACATTGTCGCTGCGTGGGCAACTTTGGCCGCCCGCTCCGATTGTCTTGTGGGTACTCATAGGTGAACTCATTGAGCAGAGTATCACCACGGTACTCCTGGCGTCGTGAGAGCACAAGTTTGTCGGTGTATGTGTTGATGGCCATGAGTTGTTTGTAATCGCTTGGCTCGTGCTCATGACGTCCTGAGTATTGGTAGAGCTGGCTTGTGCCATCTGCTTCGTGTCGGAAGAATCCGGTCGAGATTCCACTCAAACTCTCTACGACAACCCGGTCCTGATGGACCACTGTCGTCCAATCCTTCATGTTCCGGTATAGAGTGGAGACCTTCTCCCGTCCATGTAACAAGACCAAAGGGATTATGAGACGTTGTAGGGATTTGCAAGTCACCCAGACACCGTTCAAGATAAGGTTGATTGGCCAGGCAAACACCAAGGGCTGTCCACGAAGCATTGAGTCTAACTCTCTTTGATATTCTGGATCCGCTACCAAGGAGATGACAAGGAACTTGAGGCACGCATTCCAAATGTGCACGATCCGAGCAAACGAAAGGCGAAGCGCTTCGGCGAAACCGATGCTGGGTGTGTGTTCGTTGAGTGCGAGCAAATCACGAATGGGCTTGTCGTACTTCTCGTTCATGAATTCCGGCTGATCACGAGTTTGGCGATGGGATTCCTGGGCTGCAGCAAACGACATCACGCTAGCTGTTAGCTTGAAACCCAGGTTCCATCTAGCAATGAACTCTTCCAGATAAAGCGTGTCATTTGCTCTGGAGACGAGCCAGGCAGTCTGTTCAGGACTGACGCGGCATGGTTGTCCGCAGGTTCGACGGAGGAGCAGCTTTCTCGCAGCTTTAGGAAGAAGGTCCCATTCCTGATCGCAGTCCATTCCGAGAAGAATGTGACGCAACAATACTTGCTGTCCATGGTTGAGGACTCTAGCGCGCTCTGTCGAGCTGCCTTCCAGCTGACGCTTGATGCCCTCGGGTAAGGTTATGTCCTCGCCCTCCCGGTCGCTCACAATCAGAAGCTCTGCCATCAGAGCATGGTCATGGGAAAGTCCCAGTTTGAACTCTGCAGTGGCTTGGACGACCGCTTCCGCGATTGTCTGACAGTTGCGACGAATGTCTGATGTCCAGTCGTATCCCACGAGATCAGGACCGATAACAATGAAAACGTGAACGTGATCACCTGTCCGTCGGCTGATGGCACGGATCTTCTGTTCCGGTTGAATGAGGTGTGCGGCAGAAACCAGTTCAACAGTTATGTCCCCGGCTTGCCAGAGTTCTGCAACGCGTCGAAGCAGGTCTTTTGCGTCATGGAAAGCGGCCTGGACGATCTCTGGTTTATGAAGATGGCGATCAGATCCCAAAATCTGCATAACTTCAACACCAGGATGCTGCGCAGGATCTAGTTTGTAGCGGAACTCTTCGGACAGCATAAGGACGTTTTCGAACATTTGCGACATGGTTGTCTGGGAGAGATCAGGGTGTGGCTCGAGGGTGCTAACACCGTAGGACACGGATTTATCTCTTGCCCCAAAGCGCGGAGATTGGTCGTCTGATCCCTTGAAGGATGGCAGCCCGATATCAGCCTTGAAAATAGTGTAAATCGCAGCTCCCCAGGTACCAGTGGCAAGGCCAATAACACTGCTCCACTGGAAGGCAGGAAGTACTTCGTGAAGAATGATTCCTACAACCAATCCGGCAATGGAACCAACAGCAAGGCCACCAGCGACATGAGGTCCTGTGAAGATCCGGTTATACTGATACCAGAGCAATCCAGTATAGCAGCCAACATAGCACAGGTACATGATGGTGGAGCTCATTGAACCCTCGAACGTCCACATAACGGCCATCGTGATGGCTGCACCCCAAATGTGCAAAAAGAAGAATTTCATGAGGTTTTTCCAGTAAAGGCTCCGTCGAGCCTTGGCATCATTCAGAGTTACCTGGCGAAGGCTGGCAAGTGAGGTGACAGGCTGAGGAGTTGCCTTTGTGACTAGGGTCCAGAGTGGCTGCGATACGGCGTCAAGGATGACTGCGCCTAGGAGATAATAGCCGAGAGCAAAGCCGACCGTGAGGCGGTACTTGGCGCTGTTAGCTGCAGACAAACCGACGATCGATTCACCTGTTAGCAATGCAGACCACTTATCGGACAGAGCGACGACAAAATACAAGATTCCACACCAGACATCAGACCCAGTGTGGCGCCAGTGAAGAAACGCGTTGTGCATCTTCAGACCCTTCTGCATTTCAGACATGGTATCAACCGCCGCTTTGAGTTGCAAATTCCATGTTGGGCTGTACGCCAAAGGCATCTTGGTTCTCGAGTAGCGGCAGTACCATCCTAACAGGAAGGTTGTGGAAGAATAGCCTTCGGCCATTCTGGCGATGAACGGGTCTGTTGTCTTCTTGCTCCAAAACCATTTCTTATTCTCCTTCTGGACGCTAGTCAGGAGGGCCCGGCGAGCGTCTGCACCAACGTCTTTCACCTTCTCGGTGGAAGATCCGTGGTCCAATGTGGATTGTGTGTACCAGTTGACAATTTCCGTATCCGTGACGCAAGGAATATTCAGATACCAGCTGTTCCACCGAGCCATGACCCGCCGCGCCCCCAGAAGGAGGCAAGCGAGGAACAGTCCCAGGATGCACAGGTAAATGACCGAGTCGCGATGTACCCACAATGTGACGATCGGTGAAATGAAGAGGATCGGAATGCAGCACATGACTGTCGTGCGTCCCTGGTTTCATATTTAGTTGGCCTGCACAAACAATGAAGAACTGGAATATGAGGCAGAGGGTTAGGGGAATGATCAACTCACCGATTGGAATTGGTATCCTGGCAGCTGATAGACCGACAATGCGGACAAGGTCATGAGGTACGTAGACAGCATGAAAAAGTAAAGGAAAAACAGAATGCCTGCCGCGAATCCCTTGACCACACCAACAACGATCAGCGCGATGATTCCACCGACGAAGGTAACTGCCAGCCCAGCAATAAAGCGGGTAAGGATGAACATGCTCATAGCTGGGAACGCCATCGCGTACAAGTAGTAGCTTCCACCGGAACTGATCCAGCTACCAAACCCACCACAGACAAGAAGGGCAATCATCAACGCAGTAGTGGCGAGTGTCTTGTCGATATCACTCATATATGTAGTTAAATAAAGGCCTCGACCGATCGTTGTCAACATGGTGACATCAATGAGTGCAGGGACAGCGAAGATTCCCAGAAATGTGAGTCGGTAGTGCCACGATGCAGTCTCCTTTTCCCCTTCTGGGTCCAGATCCACATTCATGGAGGCATACGCCGTCGGCAGCTCCGTGAAAACCTCCTCTCGTTGAGGTGGCTGGTGCTCGTGATAATATGCGCGGTACCAACGCCAGATGATTTTACCCATGCGTTTCGGTGTCATATCAAAGTACATATCCGTGCGAGCACCACAGGCATACATTTCAGCAAAGCATGCTGCTTGCACAGGCTCGAGGTTCGGTAGGGGGTTGCGGTCCAGGACTTCTAGGTAGATCTCGTTCAGAGCAAGCCGACGGAAGGCACAAAACACACTCAAAGCTAAAAGATCGGCACCCGCGTCGATAGTGCCCTTCTGAAGAATGGACTCGAATACTGTGGCTAATTTGTCGAGAATCTCTGCCTCTCCGTTCATTAGAAGAGCTGGCAACCGAGCATCAATCTCGAGAAACAGCGCTTCGGCAGCCGAGGCATCAGGACACCAACAGCCCTGTTCCCTGAGCCACGCGAGGCGTGAGGAGACCAGCGCCGCTGCCGAGATCTCTCCATCTAGATACTCACTTGAGCACTGAGCACGGAGTTGTGCGAGGGTTGGAGCTTCCAGAAGTTGATATTCACCACAGGCGCGGAGTTTGGAAGACATTTTTATCGGGTCATCATGGCTTGATAAGGCCAGTCGTCGCAGCCAAGCCAAAGTTTCTGCCGGGGTAAGCTGTTCGATATCATCCACCATGCGCTTAGGCAATCCCCACGTTTCCGATATCGTCTGGTTCTCTGCGGCCAAGGCCATCTCTGCCAAGAAGCAGCGAGAGCGGCTGAACCCTCTGTTGGCCAGGTACGTGTGGAGAATGGTTCCGGTGCGATCTTGTGTCTTTCCCGACAGATAAATGTTTAGCACGCCCATACTGGAATCAAGATCGTGTAGACCCCAGATCTGACTTCCAAGACGAGTGCGGAAGCCCGAATGCAAGCCGACGTAAATTCGAAGACGGTCATTGTCGTCACCTCTGCAAGCCGTGAGGAGGTCAATCAAGTCCTTGATTGACTGCAGTTCCGACGAAAGATAGGTGTGTGAATTCTGGGCCTTCAGCAAGGCGCGCAATGGCTCGGTTACTTGGCGAAGCTCTTCTGCACTGAGGCGTTGAAGCAAATCGAGGTCTCTAACTTGTCTTTGCCCTTCGATGAGGTCCGTGACATCCTTGGATGTGCAATCCAGACCAATCTGAAAGCATGCGAGTCCAGTATAGCTTGCTCCAGCAGGGGAGACGGACAGGATATCTGTCTGTGGACTTTCGGTTCTTCCAGACCATTCGAGTCCCTCGATCACAGTGCCTGCACTATCGGACCGTCGAGACTTTACCGGGGGTGACAACGCAAGCTTTGCCTTCAAGTCGGGAACAAAGGACTCCAGCGATTCGTACATCTCGTCGTATCCACACGGCGTTTGACAGATCTATGGATGGTCAGCTTCCATATCGGGCTCACTTAACCCGAGCTCACATAAGGGCTCTTACCTTGTCATTCAGCCTCCAAACATCGTGCGCTTCCAAAACTTCGCCGCGCTTCAGCCACATCATAGCCCCCAGGGGCTCCTGTGTCACACTTCTTGTGACGGCAATATCCGCACTCGTTAGCGCAGACTGAGGTGCGATCCAACACAGAGCGCTGTTGTAGTTGCACCACTTGAAGCTGCGTCCGAGAACATGATGCGTGAGTTCGACGCTGTCGTCAATCGTATCCCACATAGCAATAGCCGAGTCGCCAACAGCTTTCTGGGATGCCACGGCCCGCATGGCAGTACGCATCTCGGTCATCTGGAAATAATTGCGCCTATCTCCATTTTGCAAGATTGTACCATTTCTATACACCACGCCACGAATTTGCTGCATGTTAATGGCCCGGCCTTGCTCCTCACTGAGGTAGGCTGGTGGCGCCAATTCCAGCCATACAGCTAGCCCGACGTGGTTCATGTACTTGACCAATTCATTCAAGATCACGGGTTGGAAATGCGCGTGGCAATCGGCCAAGAGTACGCCGTGAAAGGGCGATGTGCTGCTCTGGCCGCGCTTGAGAGTACTGGATAGCGTCTGGACAACCGTTTCCAGAGCTTGGAGGGCTTCATCATTGTTGCGACAGGCATCAGACCGCACTATACTTCGGACGTCAAGGCGCGCAAGAATGTGCGATGACGTGCAGTGACCCGTAAGCGCGTCCAAAACCCCGGGTTGGAGGGGATCTACGACGAGAATATCCCATTGCGACAGCAAATGGGCTTCGGCAGGTGTCGGAGGATTAGAAAACCCGCCGAGAAAAACACCAAACGATTTAAGCTCCTTCGCGGACGGTTTCTCCGACGCAAGGGGGGCGTTGTTTGTTTTGAGTTGGTCCAAGTAACGGGCAATGGCCGTTGGGACCACGGAGAGTTGATGCCGCCCCTAAACTCCCACCGCAAAAGCCAATCGTCAGCGCATTCCTCACGGCGATAAACGAAATGGACGACGGCACGACATACCTGCCAGATTCTGTAGATCTTCCGAGCTATAAAGCTCAAAATGAATACAGCACCAAGAACAATGGTCGTTAATAAACATGCTGCTATCACCTAAACGTTGCGATTGTCAGAGGAAGGACGGGGGACAAGGGATTTGTTTTTGTTTTCCCAGGAGAGAATTCATACGTACCTTATCCCACCATGTCGTGATCATTCGATGCCATCCCACGGCATTCAGACCCAGGTATTCCAGTCCCATGGTGGCAGGCAGCTTGTCGAACACTCAACACCGCTGCTTGAACCGACTGTGGACGGGGTACCTAAGTGATTATTATTATCTAGGGCGATAAGAATCGCTGACTACCCAAGTCAAGCTCCCTTTCAAGCCGCCAAGGGAGGCGCCATCTCTTCATTTAATATAACTATTTATAGCAGATGCATGTATCTCTGGAACCTACCGCTGACCCAAAGAAAAAGGCAGAAAAAAAAAATCCAAATGTGATGAAAGGGTCTAGCGCCAGCCAGCTGAGCAGGCGTTAGTCTAGCAGCCAGCGACAAGCATAGCGGGAGTTTCCCTTTCCCGTTACGTTCTTTTTTCCTCTGCTTTGACTGCATTTCTTCTTTTGGGCCCTCGAACCGACAGGGACCTCCCAGTGGACTGGTGGGCACAAAAGCGGCGCTAACGTGGGGGGGTCTATGCATGTCTGACTCGAATACGGGGCTCTAGCTGCCTTTGCTGTCCTCGCCACGCTCTATGCACCTCAAAAGCACGGTCTTGTCAACAGCCTCGATTGCCATTAGACCCCAATAGCACTCCATCCTTTGTTGTTATCGCGCCACATGGCGAGCGAATCACAGCGATCTAGTTCCTACGTGTGAGTCCGGCGAGTCCGGGAATTTGCACTTGGCCGGATTCACCCTCAGGTTTATATCATTTCCTGCGCGCCGTCTATCTAGGTCGGGCAGAGGCCGGAACTCAGCTTGCGTCTTTAGCTAGACTATACTCCATCTTCTCAACTAACCCTCGCCAGCTCGGACTGGCTGCCGCATGGATGCCTCGCCCTAATCTCACGCGCCCCCGGCGGCCTTGGTGCATCGCTATCTCCATCGCCATTGCCGTGGTGATTATTATTGTCATTGTTGTTCCCTGCGCAGTCCTATTAAATCGCAAGCATGGTGGTGAGAAGACAAATGTTCTATTCCCACTATACATCTACCCCACCAATGACAGTACATGGGAGCCTTTATATGAATCGTATGTTGAACCTGAAACACACATACCCCCGATTGCATTGCGCACGGTGACTGACAGTCCCAGGGTCACGACGCACCCGGACCTGAACTTCACGGTCATCATCAACCCCTCGAGCGGGCCCGGCTCCAGTGCGTATCCCTCGGAGGAGTATACCTCCTCGGTGGAACGGCTCAGCACATATTCCAATGTACGAAAGGTTGGATATGTGCGCACAGCTTATGCCACACGCAACATCACCGCTGTGCTGGATGATGTCGCCACTTATGCCGGGTGGGCGAATCGATCACTGACACTAGCGATGGACGGGATTTTCTTTGACGAAGCCCCTTATGACTACTCGGCAGCAAAGGCTGAGTACATGCAGACGATCAGCGATGCCGTCAAGAGTTCGTCGGGATTGCGCCGAGATCGCATGGTAAGCGAAACCGCGGTTCGGGTGCAGCAAGAGAGCAGAGAATTCTCTTGCTATGACGATCCCAGTGGCTAACTTTTTCCTGGCGGATCTGCCCTTTAGGTGATCCACAATCCAGGTACCATTCCGGATAGTCGCTACGAGAACAACGCGACGGACGTCACAGTGGTGTTTGAGAGTTCCTATCAGGATTTTCAGACGGAAAAGCATAGTCTTAATGCCATGGCATCGAATCGCACGGCATATGCGTATATGCTGCACTCGGTACCTGACAATCTCAGCAACGGCACGTTGCGCAGTTTTGTCAACCAGATGAGCCGAAAGGCCGAGTATCTGTTCCTGACCACATTGACGGAAGACTACTACGAGAGTTTCGATCCTGATGGTGAGACCATCTGCGACGTGATGCCGACCTGAACGATGAGTGGTGGGTTGATCCCGCCGCACCAAAATTCGATAACCCTGGGACGGTCGCTTTCGATGGAAGTTCGAAGTTCGAACAACTCTAGGTTTTTTTTTGTTTTTTTTTTTTTTCGACTAGTATCTGGCGCTAAAAGTGGAAGCTCCACTTGGACCAAGATACGTTGTGAGTTGGCCAGGTCAGGTTCTCCGATCGGAGGATGTGATTGGCGTGAGATACACCAACAGCAGCCGGCAGGGGAAGGTTTGTAAGGGAAAAGCTTGGAGACGCCGGCCAGGCCTTGGTCCATGGTTTAGCGCGGGAATGGCGTTGTGGTACTTTTTCTTCTTTGCTTATTCCTTGGTTTTTCGGCTTTCAGGGCAGGCACAGACAGGTCAAGAGTCAAGAGGCTATCTCGACTATATCACCCGAATGCTATTGTGCACAGTACTTTCCCCATTCACAGTGTCTGCCTTGGGCCGCGGTGTCCACGTCCTTCTCTTGGCTAGCGACTTCATGTAGATGAAGTCATGCCATGGCATCTCGTATAAGACTGGTAGTTGATTGCTGAAGACAAAACCTGGCCACCGCTAGTCCCCATTCTCTCTTGTTCTTGTTATTGTCTTCCCAGTTTTGTCTGTCTCCAATTTCCCTCTTCCAGGGTCAACTTCCCACCTCCGTCCACCTCTATTCCTTATCCAGCCTTGATCCGATGGCCACCACCACCACGACGCTTCCCAAATCGGGCGTACTCGTGCCCTTGTATATCTATCCCTTAACGCCGACCACCTGGGATCCACTTTATGACGCGTAAAGTTTACCTACCTACCTTCTTTCTTGTTTGCTTGCTTGCCTTTTTTTTCTATTCTCTATCTCTCTGGTGTATCGCCTACATTTTATTTTCTTCCCCTCGCAAAGTGACTGATGGAGAGAGGTGTGTACTGTGTAGAATTGCTGCCTATCCCGGCCTCGAGTTCCTGGTGATCGTCAACCCCAACAGTGGACCGGGTGCCTTGCCGTGCCCCGATGCCAACTATGCGCGCGAAGTGGCCCGCCTGAATGCCTGCCCTAATGTCTATCCGGTCGGCTATATCCGCATCGACTACTGCCGAAAGCCATTGGCTGCTGCATGCGAGGAGATCGATCGCTATGCCAGCTGGGCCGCCGAGTATGCCACGACGGGTTTAGGCGTGGGTGGCATCATGGTCGATGAGACTCCCAACCACTTTAATGCCGCTCAGGCCGAGTATTTGCGCGCGCTTCATCGTCACATCAAGGATTGCTCGGGGCTTCTCCGCGATCGATTGGTAAGCATTATGTTGTTCTTTCTTATTATGAGTTTTCCTTGGTTCAGCCACTACCCCTCTCTCTCTCTCTTTCTCCTCTTTCTCTACCTTGGTGGAGGGAATGACAAATAAAAGAAAAATCTGACAGCTGTTCTGCTGTCTCATTCGAAACCCGACAAATGAGAAAACATGGAACAACGTGGTTGATTCAGTCTATTTTAACAATGATAATAACCATGACGATGTCTGCAGGTGGTTCACAACCCAGGTACCCCCCCAGATCCCGAGATGGCCGATGCAGGCTCAGATCTCCTGCTGGTCTGTGAGGAGCCATTTGCACGCTGGCAAACCAATGAGGTGCAACATCGTCTAGGCGAGCTTCCCTATCCTCGCGATCGCTGCGGCTACATGGTCACGGAAGTCCCGAACCATCATTTGCCTGCTCTGGTGCGTGATCTGCGTCGTCGTGCCGCCTACATATTTGTCACGGAAATCGTAGGCGATTTCTACGAGCGCTTTGGTCCCTCCAGCTGGGGCATGTTGATGGAGTCTTTGTCGGAACAGGCACAGTAAATAACTAGATAGTTAACTACAGTAAAGAGAATATCCGCTTAGCGGAAAAACTGGATCCCAATCCCTTCCTTTCTTGTGTGTGTGTCTCCATCATTTTAAAACAAGGGGAACCATGAACCGGTGGAGTCCGGAAACCCCCATCAACTCTTGCTGTCCCTCTCTGTTCTCTGTTCTCTGTTCTCTGACTGGTCGAACGTGTCAATTTTGATGGGTCGCACGCAAGGGCGCCCCTCTCTTCTTTTTCTTTCTTCTTTTACTTGTCTGTGTCTCATCAGTTTTCACGGAGATGCAGTACTCCGGATAGTCATGGCGGATTTCTTTCCCTTTCTTTTCCTCTTCCCCCTCCCCTTCTTGGCGCTGATCGGGATGTTCGGGAAGTCGGACATTTTTGGAAAGCCACTTTCTGCGAGTACAATACGTTGTTGCTTAGCTAGACAGGTAGCCTGCAGTGGCTGAGAGGCATACCAAAAAAAAAAAAAAAAAAAAAAAAAAAAAAGGGAACGAAAATGTCATTTCTTACAAATCACAATCTCACCGTTTCTCTTCGCCTTCGTATCTGCAGGTTCCCATTGCCTGACGCCGGAGGTGCAGCTTCAGGTACGGAGGACACCTCACCGGCCGTCGATACGAAGAGGCAAGAAAGGCAGGAAGACAGGAAGATAGGAGAAAAAAAAGATGCGCTGGCCCTGCACGATTGAAACTAGGGCTTATTCCGAGCGAGACCTGCATGCTTCAGTGTCTCTCTCCTCGCAGCACCAATTTCTGCCATGAATCACATTTACACCCCTTAACATCACGCCAGACCTCATGGCAGACAAGTCTCCTTGACATCAAGGCAAGCAAGTCGGTCCAACCTGTCAGACAGACAAACAGACCTGGCCAGGCTTCCAACTAGCTCAGAAAATAAATTAATGGTCAGAATTGCCGCCGTCATGCCACGGAGCCGATCCGGCAAAGTCAGAGATGGCCAACATGGGTCTAATGCATACTAAAGCACTACTAGATAAGCTACTGCAGACCCAGAACTGCCATCATCTCTTCATTCTTCTTTTCTGCCCCAATGCCTCCCTTTTTGCCCTTAGTCTCTTCCTTTCCCACCAGTAGATGTAGAACTAGCAAGCCCGCGGTCGAACCTTGAACCGCCAATGCCTTTTTAGCCTAGCTGGCTCGCGAGGCCTAATTGATTCGATGTCAATTACGATCGCCAATTATCTCCCAAAAATAAAAACACAAGGCAGATCCCGGCTCGTCATGTCCTAGACACACCTTTTGTCGCTTGTCGCCGCCTGGTCGTCGGACGAACATGAACCACGCTGCGTTCGTCCCTCACTAGGGCGGCAGTCGCCGGTCTTATGTGGTAGGCAGACCGGGCCAAGGACACTGACTCAATGGCGATGATGAAATCATCGGGCTCCTGTCAACCGATGCGGGAATAGCGTAGCTGGAGCGATGAGCCCTGAACACGGGAAAGGGGGGGAAGTGAGGAGAAAGCAAGTGGAGGGCAAGTCCCACGATCTCAAGTACTTCCAGTCCGGGTTTCGCCCAGCCAGAGTAGCTTTTCTGTAGTGCTTAAGTTCGCGAATTATACTGGCCTGGTGAGAATCTAGACTGGTCAAAACTCGCGAAGAAAGTTCGTGGATTATATTGGCCTCGTCATCATCGTGGTCGGATCCCGTTCGTCACGGCTGCTGCTGCTATTGCTATCATTGTTATCCATTCCCTTGTGATTTCTCCATTAGCTGCGCCATGTCTGTTATCTGTACCTCAGAAGGAAGCTCGCCGGTGCCCACGCCCTTGTTCTCCGCACCTGCGACACCCGAAACCGAGCGGGACGAATACTTTGACGAACCTTCACTTCGCCTAGAAGATGACGCCCCATATGTACTCGTCACCGGGGGACTGGGGTACATCGGCAGCCACACCTCGCTGGAGCTGCTCAAGGCGGGCTACAACGTGATCATCGTGGATGACCTGAGCAATAGCTTCGACCACGTCTTCGACCGGATCCTGCTAGCAGCCAAGCAACACTTCACCCGAACAGGCGGCCACTGTCCGCGGGCCGAGCTGAGATGCATCGACTTTCGCGATATGCCCTCCATGCGCGCTCTACTGGCCTCGTACACAGTGGAACCATCACCAGACACCAACAATAACAGCACTGCGTCTCGATCCAGAATCACCGGAGTGATCCACTTCGCCGCATTCAAGGACGTCAACGACAGTTTACGCAATCCCCTCAAGTACTACCACAACAACGTCACGGGCTTAGTAGACCTAGTCAGCCTACTCGCAAACTACGACATCAAAACCTTCATCTTCTCCTCCTCCGCCAACGTCTACGGCACATTAGCTCAGAACCACGGCACCCTGCGCGAGGAGCACTGCGTGCACCAACCAGAAACCTACCACAACGACTCCTCTAGCGAGCCTATAACATCCGAGCAAGGCTGCACGGGAATCACAAACCCCTACGGCCGCACGAAATGGATAGGCGAAGCCATTCTCTCCGACGTAGCAGCCTCCGATCCATCCTGGACCATTATAGGTCTCCGATACTTCAACCCCATCGGATGCGACCCCTCCGGTCTCCTGGGTGAAGATCCCCGCGGGACACCTTCAAACCTCGTCCCCGTAGTTGTGCAAGTCCTGACCGGTCAGCTGCCAGCTCTATCTGTCTATGGCACAGACTGGGCGACTCCCGACGGCACTGCTATCCGCGACTTCATCCACGTGTCGGACGTGGCGCACGGACATACTGCAGCCCTGGCGGCCGCGCTCGCGGGGAAGGTAAAGACGAACTTTCGCACATTTAATCTCGGGACTGGCAGAGGGCATTCCGTGGCGGAGGTGGTGGCTGCTATGGAATGCGTCAGTCATCAGGATATCCCGAAACAGCTGGCCGAAAGGAGGCCGGGGGATGTGCAGGAGTGCGTGGCGGTGCCGAAGAGGGCGGCTTGTGAGTTAGGATGGGAGGCCGAGAAGTCGTTGCAGGATGCGTGTCAGGATTTGTGGCATTCATTGAGGGTGGGTGGGGTGGAGGGGATGTTGGATTGATAGAAAATGGAAGGCTAGAGGGAAGGGAGGGGATGGAACGGTGCATTGTGGGTTTGATTGTTCGGTCTGGTTTGGTTGGTTTGGTTAGTTCTTGTTTATTGGTTTGGATATATTGAGCTCCGCACGTAATCTACGTAATTTGGTTTATTTGATCTGGTTGTCTTGGGAATTATCTGTTACGGTTGAGATGTATCATCATTGATGCATGTGGTCAGCACCGGTATGAGCTTTAGCAAAGTTGTAGCATTTTGTAGTAACATTCTCTTTCGTATGTCTCTAATGAGCTCCAGATCTTCCAAATGTTATCTTGTATATTCATTGTCCTACTACGTACCTAGTACCTCGTTCTTCAGTGTCCATCCCCACCCGTTCATCACAACATACATACATATATATATATATATATATATATATAACTACGGCCCCATACAGCTCAGCCTCGATCCATTTCTATCTACCTTCCCCACCATCCCCTCACTTTAAAACCTATACCTCATCTAGTCGTAATCAAAATCAACCATTCTTGAAGCTGATCGCCAAGCACGCCCAGTCCGGTCCACAATCCGGGAACCCGCCGAGTGGCTGCCATCAAGGTTTCACAAGAAAGGACCGAGCCGAAGCCACCCCGAGTGCAGGCCACACACAAAGAACTCTAACCTTGTGCTGCAGTCAGAACTGAAAGAAAGATACGGGACCTGCAGCGGTTGATGCAGTTAGATGGACGAGACGGGTCACATCACCTGCAGGGCCGCGTATGCCCCAGAGGGGCTTATCTTGGGCCGTTGACTGGTGGCCACGCGGCAGGGATGTTTGATCTTTATTTGTTGCATGTGCTGGAGTAGCTTGTTTAAACGTGGGAATCGGTATTGTACCGAGTGGTTGCTAATATAGACTTCGTGGTAAGGTGAGGATCATGCGTACGATGCAGCCGACACGCTTGCTATCATATCGACGTCTTTCAAGGGTCCACACACGGAGGTTCCCACCTTTGCGGATCGTATTCTCCGGGAAGCATGACTCCCAAACATCTTTGAGTGTTGACTCTTCAAAACAATACCCTCGAGTAGCCCAAATTTATTGGTGCCATCGGCATATACCTCAGGACAAAGGTTGGCTACACAGTCGTCACTAACAACCACAAAGCGAAGTAATCTTCGCATACGACTCTGACAATATTATATTTCACGGTAGATCTATGCTGGCAATGCATTCCACTTCAGAAAGACATACCTCTGTGCGCGGTATAGGTGAGAGGAGATATGCGCTGCACCTAATCGAGCATCATCCATCTCAGTCATTTAGCCGCCTGTTAATTCTGAAGGTCATCTTCGGACCCCATCAGCACAGACCACAGAACCCCATCTATAGAGAACATCTTTGCTATTGATTGAACGCTGTCTGTATGTTTTTGAGCGAAAATCAGATGATGCGGAAAGCCGTAGATCGTGCGAAGGATTGGCGGGCATCTTGTGAAGCACTGTATCTATCTTCAACAAATAGAAGTATGGAATTCTTGGCACAAATTCGGCTGCCTTAAGGCCATCATATGTATTAATTGATATGTTCTGGATTTATCCCCATATTCTCTTGTACAGACAAGCAATACTAATGCCGATCATCCGCGGGATTCCGAGTGGTTCGTTCTGCCGCTTAGTCAGGACGTGCAGCCACAATCCCCAACGCATTAGAATTGGAGATAACTAGCGATAATTTAATTCCATCTGATCTGCTGCCTGTCGCCTATAGCAGCACCTCATCATGAGGCGCCGGACCCGTCGCAGTCTCTTCCATCTGGCCATCTTCGCCGGAATCCTCGGCCTCATCCTCTTCCTCAACCGGCCATCCCCTCCCGGTCGGCCCTTCGCCTGGACCACCATCACCTATGAGACGACCGCAAAGCAACTCCCAGAAGCCCGGGGCCAATGTCCCGGGCTATCCAAGACAGACAAGCCCGTCCTGGTCGTATCGCGAGTCACAGCCGATGCCTCGGACTGGCTCGCACCGCTCGCAGAGCAATATCATCTCTGCGTCTACACAGCAGACGCACCACTCGATCCCCGTAGCACGCACTTGCAAGTGCCCGCTAACCGCGGCCACGAAGCAATGGGCTACCTGACCTTCCTGATCGACAACTATGCCCAACTACCCGCCACGGGGATGGTATTCGTGCACGGGTCCCGCTGGGCCTGGCACAACGATGCGCCAGACTATGACAACGCGGCCCTGCTGGCGGCGTTGAACATCTCGGCTGCCCTCGCCCCCTGGGGATACCACAATCTCCGCTGCGACTGGAGCGTCAGCACATGTTCCCCCAAGACACCCGCGCAGGGTAGCTTGGAGCTGTCTATGCAGTCGGTGCTTGAGCCATGGAGCGCGCGGACGGCCTCCGACGTGGCACTGCCAGGTGCACTGGCCAATCTATTTGGCAAAGACCAGATCAGCTTGGAGCTGGAGAGCGCGCGGGTGCAACTTGGTCGCAACGACGCGGTGCGCGCTCAATGTTGCGCGCAGTTTGTGGTCAGTCGCGAGAGCGTCTGGCAGCACACGCGGGACGAGTACATCGCGCTGCGCCAGTGGCTGCTAGATGGCAGCGACGATGCCCAGTCTGGAGCAGGAGGAGGGGAACGACGATCCCCGTCGGCCCGCCGAGCAGCACCACGGGATGATCGCATTGCCGGTCGGATATTGTCGTACGTATGGCATATCTTGTTCATTCGGCGCGGTGCTCTTCACACCGATGGTGGATCAGCGGCGATCGACCTGGAGCGCTTGAATAGCATTGCATGTCCGCGGGCGGACGAATGCTATTGTCGGTTGTATGGTCGGTGCAATCTGGGCCGATGCAATGCCGGTAGTTGCTTTGGGCAGTATCAGTTGCCTCCGGATTTCAAGGTCCCTGCGTGGGTGACTGAGAAGGGAGGGGCTTGAAGCAGACAGTGTACAGTGGTTGGAGTCATTGCTCATATAAAGAAAGATCTTTAGAATGAAAACATTTACGTTGTATCCCTTGCTTCCCTTTGTGCCCTGTCTTGAACGAGTCACATGAGAGTCGCCTGAGGCATGATCATATTATTTCCTCAGGCATACAGGCCAGCTATGTTCCTGCATGCAGGCTCTCAGAGGATATTGAAAAGCCCTCATTCCCAGCATCAGGCAACAGAATACTCATTCCACCTTCCATCGTCTACCTCTCCTACTCCGTCCATGCTTGCAGACCTCCATCCTTCAGAATTAATTAATTGTCTTCTCCCCCATGCCGATCGCTGATGATCTATGACCCACTGCGGGGTATTAACACGGGTTGTGCTTCCTGCTCTCCTCATTTTTGCCTTCCTCCATAACATTGGCAATTTGGCATCCCAATCATAGCGTGCCAACCCCGGTCAGTTCTTAATTGAAGTGGAGACGCAAGGGTTCAGTGCGGAGTAACAACTACCGACCGGGGTATTTTCCCTCCCCCTTGTTCTGCTTCAACATGGGTTCGTGGGCCTCTTCATATCCCATAATGAGCAATTACTGAGAACAGATCTACTGGAACAGGAGGGTATGCGAATAACAGGAATTGTCTAACTAAAAGGAAGACTTGAAACGAGAAGTCGAGGGTATACACCGATAGCAGTAGCCTGGACGTTCGTCCACAAAGCGCAGGTCCGCAGAAGGATCAGCTGCCCGACGAAAAGCTTATACACGGCACCCCGTATGAACCGACAGCTCACTGTCGCCCATACAATCCGCCGATGTATGCACCAGGTATGGTACAGGGCTAGGAGGATACCGAGGCTCCATGGCCCGGCCCGCTTCTCACCTGCCGTGATCTTCTGCCGGTCTATCGAAACTTTCTTTCCCAGGGACTCCTGGCTTCTCTCACTGGCTTTTCCGGGGTAGCCACTGACAATTGCAATACATTTCCGCATCACTCGCTCCCCAGATCAGTATTATGTGGAGTCGATGATTGTGGGTTGTAGTCGAATCACCGACGTTCAGGCCGTTCCAAAACGCGGGGAAAAGCAAACATGGTCACAATGTCTCCGAAGATGATGTCGAGGCTGGTCACTAGTCCATCACATTCCGCAATGTGTCTTGCAAGAAGCAAAAATATGGAACCGCCCTGATGATCACTACCTATAAGAAGAGGAACCTCCCTGTGACTCCGTTTCTCGTGTTCTGCACAGGAGCGTCCCATCTTCCCTTCTCATTGTGTCGCTTCCACTCTGAGCTTGCAGAATGAAAGTAGCTAGTCTCCTATCCCTGGCATTGCCTGGAGCAGCCCTCGCTGCGAACGACTCCTTCCAGTCACGTTGCAATGATTTTCAGAACAAGATCGACATCGCCAATGTCACCGTCAGATCGGTCGCATATGTTGCTGCGGGGCAGAACATCTCCCAAGCGGAGGTCGCCTCCGCGTGTAAAGCATCGGTGCAAGCCAGTGTTGACCTGTGCCGGGTGACCATGAACATCTCCACGTCGGATCGCAGCCATCTCTGGGCTGAAGCCTGGCTGCCACGAAATTATACCGGTCGCTTCGTGAGCACGGGGAATGGAGGTCTAGCCGGATGTGAGTGTCGCGCCCAATTTTTGGGCTGTGGTCTCCCCGTAGATCGCACACTTTATGAAGGAATTTGCTGATTTCCATATTAGGTGTCCAAGAAACGGACCTCAACTTTGCAGCCAACTTCGGTTTCGCCACCGTGGGCACCAACGCTGGACATGACGGGGATACGGCCAAATACTTTCTCAACAACTCGGAGGTTTTGGCCGACTTTGCATATCGCTCAGTGCACGAAGGTACCGTGGTGGGTAAGCAACTGACTCAATTGTTTTATGATGAGGGGTACAACTACTCCTACTACCTGGGTTGCTCCACCGGTGGCCGCCAAGGTTACCAACAGGTCCAACGGTTCCCCGACGATTATGACGGAGTGATCGCGGGCTCCGCGGCAATGAACTTCATCAACCTGATCTCCTGGGGCGCCTTCTTGTGGAAGGCGACGGGGTTAGCCGATGATCCAGACTTCATCTCTTCAGATCTGTGGTCCGTAATCCACCAGGAGATTGTTCGTCAGTGCGACCCGGTCGATGGGGCTTTGGATGGGATCATCGAAGACCCTGACTTCTGCGCTCCGGTCATCGAGCGGTTGATTTGCGACGGGACTACCAACAGCACCTCTTGTATCACGGGAGCGCAGGCAGCGAAGGTCAACCGGGCCTTGAGTGACTTCTATGGCCCCGACGGGACCGTGTACTACCCGCGCCTGAACTATGGGGGTGAGGCCGACGCGGCTTACCTTTACTTCACGGGGTCGATGTACAGCCGGACCGAGGAATGGTACAAATATGTGGTCTACAACGACACCAACTGGAACTCCAGCCAATGGACATTGGAGAGTGCCAAGCTGGCCCTGGAGCAGAATCCGTTCAATATCCAGGCGTTTGATCCCAACATCACGGCCTTCCGGGACCGGGGAGGCAAGCTGCTGTCCTACCATGGCACGCAGGATCCCATCATCAGCTCCACGGACAGCAAATTCTACTACCGGCGGGTAGCGAATGCGCTGAATGCCGCGCCGTCCGAGCTAGATGAGTTCTACCGGTTCTTCCAGATCTCTGGCATGGGCCACTGCGGCGATGGCACGGGAGCATCGTATATCGGCCAAGGATATGGCACGTACACCTCCAAGGCGCCCCAAGTCAACCTGCTGCGCACGATGGTGGACTGGGTGGAAAACGGGAAGGCGCCAGAGTATATGCCGGGCAACAAGCTCGATGCGAACGGATCTATTGAGTACATGCGCAAGCACTGCCGATATCCGAAGCATAACGTTCACACGGGGCCGGGAAACTACACCGATCCTAACTCCTGGACTTGTGTATAGTTAGCGATGGTTCTCGTTTGGGTCACAAGTAGTTAGTGCAGTGTTGAAACCTTATCAAATGCCCTGTCGTATATCGTTTCTAGCTTCCTTCTAGCAAGTAAATATATGTAGAGATGCGCTGATCGCAGACAATTTCAACATGCATTCCGGGTGACTAGTAGCTGAGAGAGATGCCACCATGATAGTATTGAAACTGGCATCCAAGACAGACGACCAAGTCCAGAAAAGGCAGGTGCGACCGATGCGGAAGGAACGAACGGGATGCCGACTGCTGTAGACGCCTGAGGCCACAGCTCTTGAAAATGTTGCTGCCTGGACGAGAGAGATAAGCAATTACTGAGATCACGTGGAGGTGGAGCTAGTGGCTCTGGCCGGACTCGGACCGAGATCCCGCTGATTCAGCAAGCCAAGACCGCGAATCGGTAAATCCTCCCCCCGCTCAAGCTTCCATGCAGAAACAATCCGATGCAAATCATCATATCCGTTTCAGCTCTTCAGCTATGGCCGTCACTATCTACGAAGCAGTATGCTTTTCCAATGCCACCCAGGAGTCTTCGAAAAATAATTTCCGACACAAAAGGGCTTCCGGAAACCAACGTCAATGGCTGCCGACATTCCACCACATCTGACATTTGGGTTCGGCCAAGCCACGTCTGAGATTGCTTGTGTGCAAAGCTTGGCTTCACAGCTGGCAATGAGCAATACTACTGCTGCTATCTCGTCTCTCATAGGATGTCCTGTATACCTTTTGCATGCATGATTTTCCGTACGGTTCAACATAATAGTGGCTTGGTCAGGCAACACGGCTATTTATTCACTTTTCTCTTCTTCGTCTTATCCACCTCCTTCAGGAACTATTTACAGGGTTGATAGTATAAATAGATTTCGACTAAAATAGTACCGAGCACTCCATACCGATTACTACCAAGAATATCGCCCTGAGTCCCTAGTTCTACCCTTGTGGCTTTGCATTTCTCCATTCTCGTCGGCAAATCATCCATCAAGAATTGAGTCGAGTCATTCGTCTTCATGATGGTGGTGAACACCCATTGGAGGCAATATATATATCCGCCATCCCTGCGGAACAGCCATACTGAGTGGATAAATTGAGACATCCACACCAAAAATAGCAGTGGAATACTGAACAAACAATTCTCTCTTATTTTTGGAGCCTACGATAGTCAATTGTTGTGCTCTTAAACCTACCTATCTTAGAAACCTGGTTGTGAATGCGCGGTGCTAACTGTCAAATGTCCGAATATGCGTGAGACATGGACGGCCACGGAGCGCCACGCCCAAGGGTGATCCGCCCGTGTGTGGAGCCAGCCAGTCGAACGCTGGGAACGTTGCGACTCAGTTACCAACTTGGCAACTACGTACTACGACTAACTAGTCGGAGATAGGTAGTTCGTAATCCCCCACTGTTGTGGTGCCTCAGGCGAGAGGATGAATCCTGGAAGACTATTTACCCCCTTCGCTTGGAGATTGGACCGTTGCTCCATAATTGTCGTATTGCCAAGATAACATTCAAATTCTCTGCCCTCGAGAGGAGGGTCGGACAAACGAATATATAAGAAGAAGACCTTCGACACCGGAAAACCCAGGTTCAACATTTGAAGTCAGCCTGATGGGAGCCTGTCAGTCCGCCGTTTTGGCCGAGCTGATTGCTGCCTGGCAAACGAGTGGTGATTGGCCTAAGAGCTTGACACTGACCCCCTTTCAATTCCCCCTTTAGTGCTCGCTCTTCATGTCAGAGACGACGATACTAACCACCCGAGACGAGGAAGGTGACCTGGCTCGGATGGTGAAACTGGCGTTGCCTTGGGACCTGTCACTTTGGTTTCTGATAATCTTACAGCCTTACGTTGAAAACGAGTCAGCGCAACTACATGATGATGATGGTTCATTCTATTCTATCGCGCGCAAAAGAGCAATTGCGCCAAAAAGGTTTTCTCAACGATGACAATCATGTCCTCATTCTCTTTAGTTTCTGCTCTGTTGGCTTGACTCCTTTTTTTTTTTTTTTTCTTTTTTTTTTTTTTTTTGCCGCTTCTCTGTATCTTTCCTCTCAATTTCCCCCCCTTCTCAATCCAGTCCATTGAACTTACCTGAATGGGAACTTGCCGGAAATGGAATTTTGCGTGGCCGAAAATCTCCACTGTGGATCACGCGATTCTTCGCTGGCCCCAACGGCAGCCAATCATGATAGGATTATAGCTCGCTTGCTCGGAAAATTGGCCGGGCCGGGGTCCACCGGCTGCGCGTCTTTTCGGGGGAACCTCTGCTTCTTTCGCCTTGTTCACCTTCATTTCCACTTGCACCTCGTCTTTCCATCCGAACTCGCATATTCGCATGGTTGCTCGGTCTTAGCTACCATAGTCGCTCAGACTAAATCGCCGCTAGTAGGCATCCTCATTCTTGGGTCCAATAGGATTGCTCCGGACTTCGTCATCCACTGGATCCGATCCGGGAACCATGACAGTCCGCCGAATTTTCTCGACGCCCACCTTCAACGCCCGCCCATCACATCATCCTGTCTGCCCCCTCCTCCGTCTTCGTCGTCGCAATCGTTTTCCACCGTCAACGCGGCCACACACACTTCGCCTCTTCCTGCCCAAGAGCGCTATGTTGGAACCCTTTCTGTATTCTCCGTCGAGTCCGAGGGAATCAGGGTCATGAGCCCGTATAAATATATCCCGTCGACCATGGGTATCCGTTGATGGAGGTGGTCCCCCGGATAAGGATTTTTACTCCCGGTGGAGCCAGGCTGCTGACGACAAGAGATCTTAAACATCCCGCTACCGACAAGTCAGGACCGTCGCTGGCCATTTCCAGTTCCTGTGCACTGCCCGGCGTGGCTATAATGCTGGTCTGCATTGTTCCTGGCGGGCCAAAAAGGAAAATTATCCTGCTCCCACTGCGACGGACAAGCATCTTCTGGCTACTATTCTGGTATCGGGCCCCCCCCGGTCCGCCAGATATATCGCACACTGTAAACACGCATCCTCCGTCGAATTATCGCCACTACTCTTCAAGGCTTAGACTTTCATCCCCCGCCATCTCGTCCTCTTATTTGCCCTGTCCCGTAGCTGCTTCGTCCCCTCCCCCTATATATAGTTTCTTGGGCACGTATCCAATGGTCCATGGGTGCTCCACTCCTCTAGCAGTTGGTTTATCTACGCCCTAGCCCAATTGACGGTTGCGTGGTACCGTTGTTGTCCCCAGCCCATTTTTTTCCCCCTAGGCCCTCTTTTTCTTCCCTCCTTTGGGGGGGCTTCTGTTTATTTTTGTGCCCTTTTTAATTTTGCAGTGTTATTTTTGGGATCCTTCTTTGCCCAGCCCCAGAACCTCCCTAGAACCCTCGTTATACTTTTACCCTTTCCCTGTTTGCCTCAAGAAGACCACCCGTCGCAACTTCCGGCAATCCCATCTTCAACCTTCAAGATGGGTACGCCGACACATCCATACTCGGCCCATTCGCCGCGGGAAAGCGAAAGCAGCTACTTCTCCCACACGTCTCCCCCCCATGGTGTGAGTGTGTCCTGTCCAGCTGGCCACCCGTTCACTACCTAACCGTGATAGCTCCAAACTTACCACTCCGAGCAACATGAGCACGACGAGCAGGAACAGTCTCTGCTGGAGCGCAACAATTCCAGTCACTACGGCACGCCCTTCGATGATCCTGCCGTGTCGACAGACTCCATCCGTCGCTACACTCTGCACGACGACGGTCCTGCGGTCTTCGCCGCTCCCCCTTACCAAGAATCCGAAGCCGCTTCCGAAAACACCTTCCGTGCCCGGAGCAATGGCGACAAGGCTTCCCGTGAAGGGAGTCGCGCGGGTGCCCTGCGCCGTTACGGAACGAGAAAGATCAACCTGGTGCAGGGTTCCGTCCTGAGTATTGACTACCCGGTGCCGAGTGCCATTCAGAACGCCATCCAGCCCCAATACCGGGATGCGGAGGAGGCCTTCTCCGAAGAATTCACACACATGAGATGTAGGTGCCATGCGGTTTTGCGGAGATGGTCAATTGTCCGGCTGACCAAAGCATCGCAGACACGGCCGCCACTTGTGATCCCGACGAGTTCACACTGCGCAACGGTTACAATCTCCGGCCGGCTATCTATAACCGGCATACTGAGTTGCTGATCGCCATCACTTACTATAACGAAGACAAGGTCTTGACCGCGCGTACCCTTCACGGTGTCATGCAGAACATCCGTGACATTGTCAACTTGAAGAAATCCGAGTTCTGGAACAAGGGTGGCCCTGCTTGGCAGAAGATCGTAGTCTGTTTGGTTTTCGATGGTATTGAGCCATGCGACAAAAACACACTGGATGTGTTGGCGACGATTGGTATCTACCAGGATGGAGTCATGAAGAAGGACGTTGACGGGCGGGAAACCATCGCCCACGTTGTAAGTTTTGCTTCTTTCCACTTTCCTCCGCTGCCGCCGTCATGCAGACCGCCTTAGGACCATCGGTGATCGGCACCGCAAGGAGTCCGATTGTGTACTGACCGTCGCAGTTTGAATATACTACCCAATTGTCCGTCACTCCGACGCAGCAGTTGATTCGGCCCCAGGGCAATGAGTCGACCAACTTCCCCCCGGTGCAGATGATCTTCTGTCTCAAGCAGAAGAATAGCAAGAAGATCAACTCCCACCGCTGGCTGTTCAACGCCTTCAGTCGGATCTTGAATCCGGAAGTCGTCATTCTGCTGGATGCCGGTACCAAACCCGGTCATAAATCTCTGCTTGCTCTCTGGGAGGCTTTCTACAATGACAAGACACTTGGTGGAGCCTGCGGTGAGATCCATGCGATGCTGGGACAGGGCTGGCGCAAGGTCCTAAATCCGCTAGTCGCTGCGCAGAACTTCGAGTACAAGATCTCTAATATTCTTGATAAACCCCTGGAAAGTGCATTCGGTTATGTCAGTGTCTTGCCTGGTGCATTCTCTGCCTATCGATATCGCGCTATCATGGGCCGTCCGCTGGAACAATACTTCCATGGAGACCATACGCTATCAAAGCGTCTTGGAAAGAAGGGTATTGACGGCATGAATATCTTCAAGAAGAACATGTTCCTGGCCGAGGATCGTATTCTCTGCTTCGAATTGGTGGCCAAGGCTGGGTTCAAGTGGCATCTCAGTTACGTCAAGGCGTCCAAGGGTGAGACCGATGTTCCGGAAGGTGTGGCCGAATTCATCAGTCAAAGACGTCGTTGGCTGAACGGTTCTTTTGCCGCTGGCCTGTATTCCATCATGCATTTCGGTCGTATCTACCGCAGTGGTCACAGTATCATTCGCATGTTCTTCCTGCACATTCAGATGCTCTACAACGTCTGTCAACTGATCATGACCTGGTTCTCCCTTGCTTCTTACTGGCTCACTAGTTCCGTCATCATGGATCTGGTGGGTACGCCGGCTACGACTAACAAGAACATAGGTTGGCCATGGGGCAACAAGGCGTCGCCCATTGTCAACAACTTCGTCAAATACGGTTATGTCTGGGTTCTTACGCTGCAGTTCATCATGGCTTTGGGTAATCGGCCGAAGGGTGTCAAGATTCCTTACATCCTGTCCTACCTTTACTTCTCCCTCGTCCAGTTGTACGTCCTCATCCTGTCGTTCTACCTGGTCGTGGGTGCCTTTAACGGTGGTATGATGGACTTCAACTTCGACGAAAGCGTTGGCACATTCCTTGCCTCGTTCTTCAGCTCCAGCGGCGGTGGTATCGTCCTGATCGCTTTGGTCTCCACCTACGGAATCTACATCATTGCGAGTGTCCTGTATATGGATCCCTGGCACATTATCACCAGTTCCTGGGCCTACTTCCTGGGTATGACGACCTCGATCAACATCTTGATGGTCTACGCGTTCTGTAACTGGCACGACGTTTCATGGGGTACCAAGGGTGCGGACAAAGCCGAGGCACTGCCTTCTGCGCAAACCAAGAAGGACGACGACAACAAGCAGAACTTCATCGAGGAAATCGACAAGCCGCAAGCTGATATCGACAGTCAGTTCGAGGCAACGGTGAAGCGGGCGTTGTCGCCGTGGATCGAGCCAGAGGAAGACGGCGGCAAGAGTCTGGACGATGCGTACCGCAACTTCCGTACTGTGCTCGTGTGTCTGTGGGTGTTTAGTAACCTGCTCGTGACGCTGTTGATCACCGCCACTGGAGTAGACAAGATGTGTCTGACGGTACGTTCCATCCCTTTTCCTCTGGTAAAGCTATGACTCATAACATCATCTAACGAACTTCCAGAACACCTCAACCACCCGTACATCCTACTACTTCGAGGTCATTCTGTGGATCACGGCCGGTCTGTCGCTATTCCGTTTCATCGGCTCGCTGTGGTTCTTGGGCCGGTCGGGTATTCTGTGCTGTGTGTCCCGGCGCTAATTGCGATCGCGCTGGGAAAAGAGAGCGCGCCGAGACCTATTTCGCTATGTACCTATCCACCTACCTCCCTATCCTGCATGATTATGTCGTGTTATCCAGCGCGTGGTTTCATGGGATTGTACGTTTATGGACCTGTTTGAGTGTTGTTCTATTTTGCCTTCTATGCAATGATAATAATAGAGCGGTTTTTATCTATTAGTGAAAATGTTGGAATTTAGAATAGCTGAGATGATTGATAAAAGAATGACATGACCATATTGCATACTACCAGTTCACCGTGAGCGCAGAGTATTGAGATTCAACGGATACTATTCCCATTCGAAGAAAGAAAACAATAGCGCCAATGTAACCACAAAATCACCAGCTGTCAGCAGAACAACCAACCATCCAAGCCCAGACCCATCGGCCTACCCAGCCAAAGCCAGAGCCAGCTCCAGCTCCAACTCCAAGCATACTAATCAACCCCACCCAAAGCTGCAGAACGTAGTTCCAATAAACCTTCTCATAGGGAACCACCGCTACCAACCATTCCATTCATCATCCTTCTTCCCCAATGCCTTCTTCACAGTGGCACACCCCTCCACATCACCCGCATGGGCCTCAAGAAGCGCCTCGAGCGACAGCCTAGTAATATCGCACACTTCCTGAGATGAGATATTGCCCACCTCAATCTGCAATTCCAGACAAGCCTCATGGAAACACTGAAGCTTCGCACACACTGCGTCCATCTCGGTCCGAACGTCCTGTGCTTGCTCCCCGAGAGCCATTAGCTTAACAGCGATATCCTGAAAGGCCTTGAGGTTCTTCTCATAGACCTTCTCGCCTTGTTTGATGATGTTGAGAGCGGTGTCTACCCAGGGTAGATTCTCGCGAGTACCACCCCAACCGTCGGACTTCTGCTCGAAGGGCCTCCACTCACGGAGGTCGTCTTCGGTGCAGATGGTGGAGTCCGCTTCGGCAGCGGCGGTGGCGGGAGTGATTGCGGATTCGAATTGTTCCACCAGGACCTTGAGATTGGCGAGGAGGTGGGCGGGAATGGTAGGCTTGGTGGTGGTGGTCGAGGTAGTGGTAGTGGTGCGCTTCGTGTCACGGGTTGCAAGTGTAGGGGAAAGTATAGGACGTTTCTTCTTGAAAGGGGAGCTGGAAGTTGGCCAAACATCGGAGGGTGCGGCGGAGGTGGAGGAGGGAGTCATGGCGAAGGGGAACTTGGTCGATGCGGCACGGTTGGTCAGGGCTTTGGAGAGGGAGTCCTTAAAGCTCCCACGTTTAATATTGGTTTTGGTGTCGTCCATTGTTGATGGAGATGACTTGGGGTGGTTGAGGTAGAGGATGGTGATTTAGAATATGAGGAGATTGGAAGAGAGAGAGAGAGAGGTGTGAGTTGATGGAAGAGGGAGGAAAGAAGAGAGGAAGAGATGAAGGGGCCTTTTAATATAGGCATTCAGTGTTATTTGAGTGGAAGGATCTTGAAGTTAATTTGTGGCCGGGGGACTAATTCACTTCGTTCTTCTTCACTTGAAGGGGAGTGCTTTGTAGATGTTGGGAATGCTTGCAATAATCACGCTTGATGGCCATCCTGATGAAAGACCAAGTACCCAGTCAAGGCGCTTGTGTGTATTGTACTATTCGTGTTTGAGTTACTGCATTTAGATACCATCTAGGTCAATGTATACTACTGCTCAACTGGA
This sequence comes from Aspergillus eucalypticola CBS 122712, assembly GCF_003184535.1. NCBI lineage: Eukaryota > Fungi > Ascomycota > Eurotiomycetes > Eurotiales > Aspergillaceae > Aspergillus > Aspergillus eucalypticola. Next base: position 152,464 of record NW_020290313.1, read on the forward strand.
AAATGCCAGCTTGACTTTCAAGTGTTGGAGGTGTAGTAGATGAGTGGCTATGGTGCGTAGTGAATGGAAATTTAGTAGATTGTTGTTGCTTTGACATATACTGTAGCGGCCATGTGTCGCTCAGGAGAAACCATCCTCTACCAGTTATATTAATATGAGTGTTCAGGTAGGCTCGGGCTTCCGTTATTTAGAGACAGCGATTACTTCGTAGTCTCTGATGGTTTTTGGCGTGGGGCGCTCGAAAGGTGCGGCAAAGGAGAAACTACATACGAACAGAACCATACCTAACTTCAATAATGGGAGCTAATTCCTTCGGCGTTGATATAGTTCTATATGATCTGCATGTATACCGCCAGTGGCGACTTCCCAACACGGGTTGAAGAAGACCCGGTGCTTCCTTCCCTAATTCATGACTGACCATGATATGTAGTGGTTTTCTTTCTGGCCGATCCTGGTGGTAGCGTGAAACCTCTATCAACACTATAACCCAGCATATCCTTACGACAGAAATATTCTTTTGCGCGATGGACCTCCCAGTTTATAGTACAAGTCAGCCTTCGTTATGTGCCCTGCCCGTGGAGCTCATCCAAGCCATTCTTTGCAATCTTCCAGATCTCGAGTCCCTTAAATCGGCCCAATTGACGCATTCTGCGCTATACTTTGCCTTCATCGGCGCTGAAAGTCACATTTTAAAGCAGATATTAGCGCAGAAGATTCCTACGGCGCTTTTACCAGATGCGGTTTTCGCCTTCGACGCATCCACTGTGGAGGGCGTGTGGACGCAAGATGAAGTGCACTCCATAATCTACCGGCATCGGACCCGCCAAATCTCTTCATCATTTCCTCTAAACCCCCAGTCTGCTTTTAAAATCAGTAAATTATATCGCTGGGTTCGACATTTCACCAGACACTTTCTCAGGCAGGCAATATCCGACCCAATGCAGGGGAGAACCCACCCGCCTATGCCTTTATATCAACCAACATCCTCAGAGGAGTGTAGAGTAGCAAGGGCACTCTACCGTTTCGAGATCCATCGCCATCTTTTTAGGATGCGTGAGCCGTATGCGAATTATTCCAAGTGCTCACCGGACTTCCTGATAAGTGACCAATGGGGTTACTATTTCCGCCACTTTCCCGCGTGGGAACTTGAGCAGATACTGTCAGTCAGTGAGTATCTCTTTCGGAGGGTGGCCATCTGTGGGTGTCTCTTTTATTCATTTCCTAGACCGGGTCACACAAGCTCCGAAATCTGATTGCTAAACAGGTTTGCGGCCATTCGCAGAGAATAGGACTTGGACCACCGAGGGTATCTGGTATTATTCCAGCAATGCCTACCTAATGACAGATCCATCGCCTGTAGGAACTCTAGTGAGTTCTACACAGACCCGTAGAGCCCATTCCATTGTGGATTGATCTGACCACAGTCAGCTATGCCACGGCCTGCGGTATATTGGACACCTCGTCACAGCTCAAACATCTGGCCAGCATGACCTACTCGCCAACGAATTGTTTGGCAAGCCCTTCATGTCTTCGCTACCTGACATATTCAGGGCTATCTGGGAGTCTCAGAATGTATTCCACGTTTATCCATCACTTACATGCGAAGTCGAGGGGCAAACTATCGATTGGCAAGATACAGGGTATGTCGGATCTGATCCGGGCCCAGCTAATGCATGGCATACGTTGATGGCGGCAACAATCCCGAATGGAGGCGTATCTACGCAAGTTGGCCATCATTCTATGTGTGATCTCCGTCGACAGGGTTATGTGTTCTGGGATCAGGTTCGTATCGAGGAATGGGGCCTCAGCAGCAACACCATCGATATCCCTCTTTATTTTCCCAATTGGCAGCAGGAGCTATACCTTAGAGCGGCTAGCGCCTTGAGGTGGCGGCCACACTTGTATTATAATGCAGGCGTGGGTAGCTGGTGGTACCCAAGAGAAATAGCCCCCCTTCCTGTCGTCCGATTGCCTCCGAGACTGTAGAGGAGCATTCTTTGGTGGCTGAAGATGAGTCACAGACATACTTTGTTATAGCGGAAGGCTACAACATGCCTGTCGGTCAGTTAAACTCACAGGCGGGTTCAAAACTTGATGATTGGGTTGGTATGGTATGATGATTATGTAGACATAGATAATGTAGGTAACTTCAGCCCCGAGAATTGGACCGGGCATGGCATGGATAGAAATTCATTCATGGTAATTTTTTCTCCTGAAGGACACGGGCCGAATATGGTAGCGTAGTGCCAAATCCGTATCACATTATCACTTTAGTTGGTACCGACCAGACGGGTGAAACTTTGCGCCTAGGTTCACATACAACCCCCACAACTCTCTACTGTAGGCGGACACAATCCTGGTGGCTGGCACTGCCACCGCGGGACGGCCCCTGCGATGCATCTGAGACACGGAATTGCCGCCGTCTAATAGAGTTTGTAACCTCCCAATCTTGACAGACATAAGCCTGTCAATGTGTCAGAGGGACTTCCTAGCCAAGAGGAGACGAAAGTTAGCGATACGCGACCAAACTGATTGAAGGCTAGGCAGTATTAGGAATATGCAGGAACGCCATAGGTACTACATGACAAATAGAAGAAACAAAGAATGACAATTGCAGAGTTCTTGGTACAACATGAAAATCGAGCGCGGAAGAAGACCTGTCATGTAAGAAAGAAGCTCCCTTGCAGCAAAACACCATGTAGAGATTTGGGCTGCAGAGAAATCTTTATGAATGAGCTCTTTATAAATGACAGGGTGCTGATCGTCCCAAGATCGTGTCAAAGTTCGCGAGGACCCTGATCGTGTGGTCTGACATGCCTTTCGGGCAGTGATCGTCGCAGGATCTGAACCTTGGATTTTTCTGTCATGTATGTTGTCTGCTCTTCAAATATGAGGGTAAACACGTGTCAGGATGAAACACCAGGTATAATGAGAATATATATAGCCGAGATGAAGAGTTTCAAGAATTGCATTGCATTCTGGGGATCATCAAGAAGCACACGCATACCCACACACCCACCCACACAAGTTAAGCACAAAATAACCGTAGACGATGCCGATCATCCTGTCTGCCTGCTCGTATTAGTTCTAGTAAATAGGATTTGCCCCGCAGCGTTTACCCTCGGAGGAAGCTGACGTTGGCCAACCCAAAGAAGCAACACGGTGTGAAAGGCAGTGAGTCCCATTGCCCACCAATCAAGTGGGGAGAAACTGCTCGCTACCTTGACCTCGATTAAGCAGAGTGTTCTTGGCGCTACAGCCAACAGAGAGGGTCTGGTAGGAAAAAGCTTGTGTGGCGTAGACAAGTTAAGACACGGGCTAGAAGCCGAATGAAAAAGGGGGCCAGCCATTGACGAGTGGACACTCATTGCTGGATATTTGTGGGAAGCTTCCGAGCCAAGCTCGGGTCAAGCAATGGTTCAGCGTAGGCACCCATGAAATAAGGTTCCGCAAAGGGGAAAAGAAAAGTCTCAGATACCATGGGAAAAAAAATAGAAAACATGTCCATCCTTGAGTCTGAGTCTGCCTGGTGGTGGTGGGGGGTGGAGGGAAGATGACGGGCGGGATTGCGTGGTCAGCCTTATAGGGCGCGTGTACTGCTGCATCGGTCTCCGCGGATTCCCTCTCTTTGAACGGGATCGACTGAAACCTGGCTGCCTATTAGGTTCCCGTGCCATCATACATGCTATCTTCTTCCTACTACTAGTACGACTGCAGTGCTCGTGATATTCATACTTATCTACACGCCATATCTGCAGATGCCCCCGCCATCCCCCCCCTAGTCATTTAGTCTCTCCTGTTCTGTTCCGTTCTCCTCATGAATCTTTCCATTTGACCGACTGCTATCTTGGCAAACCGTCACTCTTTACAGATTCATCTATATTTTCTTTATTTCTTCCTGCGCATCAGTCATCATGCGTACCAAGTTCCTGTGCCTCGCGGGCGCCTGGCTGGCCAGCTGTGCTGCCAGTCCAGTTGCCAGTCATCCTGGTGATGCTTCCGTGCGCCAGACGGCTCTTAAGGACTCGCACGCCCCGATCCCCGTCGTGACTGGCCATGAGATTCACATTCCCTGTGCGACGATCCCAGGATTAAAGGAGGATGAGGCCAAGGATGCCTCTAAAGCATATCTGGTACGTGCGCCCGTACTAACGACGGTCGGAAAGGGTCCAAGCATCAACTAACCTTGCCATGTAGGCGATGAAACTCCGCACGGAGAGCAATGCTCTATTTGTCAACGATGTTACCGTCTTTCCTAGTTCATTCCCCATGCATTTGCCGGCAACCCGATACCAGGACGCGTCCGGTCAGAATGCAGAGCATCTGCTCCTGCAGTACGCCATGGACATCGAATATATGCCCCCTCGTCCGGATGGGTCCCTGGTGCAAGACATCTACGTTGTGCAACTCAAGTTCTTCGACCTTTCCGGCCGTCCTGCCACGACAGACACTGTCAGTGTTCGATTGTCGTCGCAGCAGTCGGACGAATTGTACATTACTCAGATCAGCGTCGAGCCACTTCCCCACTACCATGACGCGCACGGCGATGGAAATTGTGTCTGGCACGCCAAGTACTGGAACTTGATTATGGAAAAGTACCGTACCTGGCGCGAGAAGAAAGGACACGGCGCCCATAAAGGACCCAAGTCGCAGGAGAGTGACGACCACGAGCACAATAATCACCACCACCATCCCAAGGAGCGACCAGCAACCCACGAGGGAGTCGAGGAGCGCAGACCGTTCCTCAAGGAACGACCCACTGCACACGAGGAGGATAAAGAGAACAGTCCACAACTCCCCACGACGGACTCCGACAAAGCTGCGCCCGACTCTCCGTTCCGGATGTATGGAGTGGACAAATCTCTGCGACCGACGGCTTTGCGTAACAAGGATTACCGCCGGGACTTCTGGCGACTCGTGGTGCCTGCCATCGTTCCGGGACTTTTGGGGGCCGTTGCTGGATTGGTAGTGTGCACGATGGGGTTGCTTCTCTGGAAGGTTGTGGCATGCACGTGTGTCAGTATGCAGCAGGGTCGGAGATGTCGGAAGCGTTGCCAAAGGAAGCAAGGCGTGTTCTTATCGGAGAAGCAACGACTGCTGCAGCCAGACCAGCTGAGTGAGGCGTAGTCCCGTTACCCTACATAGCATTTAAGTAGGGATGATGGTAATCCTGCGTGGGGGCTGAGCCGGTCGCAGATGCACGGCGAGAGTTTTTATTGAATGATGTAAATAACCTGAGACAAGCTGATTAATGCACATTATTTGCTCCATATGATAGTCTATGGTCTTATATTAGGGTGTGATACCGACATGTCTCCAGTAGATGAATTGAAAGCGGGGTTTGGGTTACTAGCTACTAGTTAGTCCGGAAAACCTGAGGTCTGCAGCAAACTATTGGAAGTCTGCCTTGGCGACCGTCACTTCTAAGGAGAAAGAGAGTACCTAGTAAAATGGTGGTAGTAGTAGTGGAAGAAGAGCCTTCGGATTTCCGAGCTGTCTCATATGGTGATTAGTAATAGAAAACTGAATGCACAGTTGTTGTTACTCAAAGGAAGCAGGGGGAAGGGCTGTTGCCTGGACTAGCAGAGACTGCATCATCCACTGGCCCCAATGAATCCCTTCCCTTCCCTTCCCTTCCGTGCGTCATGGTTCCCCTCAAAACCGGTCCTCCACATCTTGCTTTCTTCCTCCGCTGAAAATAAATAGCCAAAACCACTACTTCGTTTCTGCGATGATCATCCCTCAAGATCCTGATTGGCGTGGAAAATACGTATGTCGCTGCAGGGCTGGCGATACGCCGGGGAAGGGGGCAAAACCGAGTAGGGTAAATTCCCAAAGATGATCCACGGGCGGAAATGACCGGCTACTACAGAAATCCTTTACAATTTCTACGGAGTACGTACTAATAATACTAATGAGTGGACTACTCAAGTGCTTTTACTCCTTCGAGTCGAGTGAGATTACGGAGAACCACAACTGGCTTGTTCTGGATCCTATCATTGGACAAGCCTTGTCGCGAAGCTTGTCCTAAAGCTTAGTTGACCGCCAGTGGATGCTCTCTGATTGGGAGTGTGGCTATGATGTGTTCCACCTCATCACAATAATTATTATTATTCCATTAATCAACCCATGTATCGAATCATTTGAATGGCTGGTCCCTGAGCCACCGATCATCCACCACCACCTTCCTTCTCGGCAGGGCTGAGCCAGTGATGTCACCTCCACCCGCAACCGCTGCAAGAATAGCAACCACCAACTGGGAATGGTCAACTGACTGTCTGTCTCTCCTCAGCTTCGCCCGCCCAATCCTTTCTAACCCACCAGCGGTCGACACGATCTATCGGCGCCTAACGGTGAGGTCATCACCTCGCCTATCTTCTCGTTGGATGCTAATAGGGCTGACCGCTGGGCCCCCCGACTCCCCAGATTGCAAAATGGCCAACGGATAAATACTACTGACTGCCCCCGCCCGGTACCTATTCCTCTTCTTTTCATTCTTAAGCATTTCAGATACCCTTTCGCCTTCCCTCGGATAACTCCTTATCTACCCGTCTGATTCCGGCTCAAGTCAGCTTCTCCCATCTCCCAACTCTCCCATTGCCAAAAGAGCAAAAAACCAAACAAACCCCCACAACAGCCACCGCCAATATGTTCGACTGGTTCAAGTCTTCCAACAAGGAGCCTGCTACCCAGCAGCCCACCTGGAACCCCAACACCATGACCATGCAGCAGCCTTCCGCCCCGGAAGCTCCCGTTACCGAGCAGGTCGTCACCGGTCAACCCGTGCGTCCCACCCATATTCAATCCCCCTTGCATCACAAAAACAAATCTAATATACCTCTAGGGCCAGCAAGAGACGATGCAGATGGGCTTGCGTGGTGGTGGTGAGGGCGAGGATGTTTGCTGTGGCGTGTATGTTTATCTTCCTATCCTCTAACATCCCAATAATCGGCACTAACCATACGATAATAGGTGCGCCGGTCTTTGTTGCTTCGAGTGCTGCGAATGCTGCTGCTAGATGAGATAATCACCCGGATAGACCATCTTCTATACTACGACCCTTAACGTCCATGTACTGTTAATATTGCTCGCATCATGACTATACCATGTTTTTAGCCTGGAGACTGAAGTGATAGAAGGTCCGCGTCCTGGTCTTCATAAACCAATGTCACAATAATATTTCGCAATATGCTCTTATTTCATTCTACCTTTTCTCTTCCATACTACTTTGTACAGAATATTTACAATACCTGGTGGTCTCTACCAAGGAACGTTATGGTTCATTTGATGCATTGGCCCACACAGTGAAAGGCCAAGGCAAAGGAACACCTGCCAAGATCGCAGTGGTTGCGGATTTGTTGTCGATCCCGTTGACCAAAAAGCTTATCAATAGCACTTCATCAGAGGAACATCGTACAGTTAGAAGGTTCTAACAGTATAGGTGGCCCCCCTTCAATAGTAAGTTGTTGTCGCAGACAATACAAACCCACAAATGTCGGTTTAATCCGTAACTTCACTGACACATATATACTAGTTCTATATACCACTCTGGTATTAGTTGGGGGCTGAAATTTCATCAACAATTCAAAGTGACAGCCATGCTCCTCCAGTGAACGACAACTTAGGATAGTTACCAATTACTGCAGAGAATGAATGTTACCTCGGGCTAGCTTCCACCTTCGCCGGAACCTCCTCTTACTGACGTGGGGCGCAGCTGTGGATTGACTGGCGCCGAGGGCAGCTTGGCACTTGATGCACAGCGCCCTGCTCTAGCCGAGACATCCGACCGGGCCGTTATCATGTCTGTCCATCAAAGGGCTTGGATCGTCCACGGAGAATTGATCTTAGCACTGTTGCTCCTGTTTGTGAACGGTGATGCTCGCCCCACGGGTCGTCCGCTACGGCCTAGCAGTATCAAACCATTTTACTGCCTTCTCACCACGTATGCGCCATTTTGAAGGGGATCAATGCTTTGCTGAAAGAGTGAGACTACAAGTACTAGTGACTCGGACGTCGCTCGGCTAATCACTGGTGAAGCAGGCAGTCATCTGGTGGTGGCAGAGCAGACCAGAGGGCATTAGACGAACCAGAATGTATAGCGCTAAACTCCAACAAACTCTCATGAACAATTGCTGCACCCATTTAGGAAACATGCAATTTCCCATGCAGCGACTAGTTCTGACAGACAAATTGCGCCGAGGTCCAACCGTCGTCAGTTGCATTGATTCTGACCTCCGTGACTGATCCGGCTAGCCGCACCTGAAGCCCAACTCCCTGACCCGTGGGTATAGACCTTCCACGACATCGACGTTCCAGTATTTATCCACCTATATGATAACGATCCCCATTGATCGAAAGGCATAAAAAATACTGGTGATTGCCACGAGCCATAACGAACTTTGGTCTCGAACCGAAGAATTACATGGGCCTAAGGGTCCTTAGCCTGGCGCTAAGCACCCTCATTTCCAGCGCTAAATTACATCCGAATGCTACAAAGTGAGACATACCCAATCAGCACATCTCATGACAGTCATAGCGGCCCCGGAGTCCTCGTAATAGCGGACCAGGGGTCCGAACAAGGCGGCTCTACAGAATCTTTTTGATGCCCATTCGACTGTCTACTCGCTTGAGTCATTTCCCAAAGCTACCAATGTTGGGGCCGTCAGCATGACCTGAAAATGAGATGAGCTTGGCTCTGCAGCCAAGGCTATAGAAAGGGGAATAAGAGCGCCCCTCTCCATCCTTTGCCCCTGATACTACACCCTATTCATCATTCATTCCTCTCTACGGAATACTATCAAACAGCAAACCTCATCCAAATCTCAGAACCCCAGAGATAGATTAAGATCATCGCAGCCACCACCATGCGCACCTCCTACCTCCTCGCCGCCGCCCTTACCCTCCTTGGTGGTGCTCACGCCGACGACGACAGCACCACAACAATGGGCTACTTCAGGCCCTATTGGTCGATGGACCTCCCTGAATACGGCGGCTGGACCAGCACCGGCGCCAGCGTCGCAGGTATCAATGCTGTGAAAACCACCTACAAAATGAGCTGTCTGAAAGACGCCCCCAAGACAGACTGCGACATGAAGGACGCATACACGATCATCCAGGGCCCGGAAACCGTCAGTGTGAGCCAAGTATACACTGCTTCGACGTCAGACAAGACCACCAGCTTCGATGTCACTGTGACTCTGTCATACGAATGCTCATTGAAGTCATGGACTGAATCGGCGAGCTGCACCATGAGCGCGGGGTTGAGTGGAAGTGACAATGGCGCGACGTACGCTTCGTCGACGTCGACCAAGTCTACCTATGAGAACCCGACTAGCAGATTCTATTATCTTGTTGTCACTGGTGGTGTCAAGTCGCTCACGGAGCCCGCCGCTACAAAGACCCCTGATGCTGCTGCTGGTGTCGGGGCTCCTGTCGCGGCTATGATTACGGCGGCGCCTGTTGCGGCCGCTGCTATGGTTGCTGCGGCTTGGGTTTAGGATCGACCAGTAGAAGAATCGAACTGGTTGTTGGAAAATACCTTGGTCATTATTGATCTTAATGTGGGAAGGATCAAATGATACTTGTGGTAGCACTGCAGTTGCTACATAATAATGAACTTGTCGGTTGCTTGTTGCTTTACCATGGTTTATGCGTCGCTCCTTGTATACCCTGAGTTATTAAATAATTGAATGCTGTTACGGATGCATATCTTGGCCTCTTGAAATACTGTTATCTGACTGAAAGCGTAATTAGGACAATTGCAAGAGGCTTGGAATTCTTCTAACCTATGTACTGGCACAGGGGAACCGTAGATGGGTAGGTAACTGCGACTATGAATCGTAGAGTAGAATAGTAAGCGATTAATACTCGCTGAAAACATGATATAGTTTCATAATGTGGCTAAGTATCATACGAGGGAGGTAACGTTAGATTATTAACCCTTCAAGTACAATAGCAGTGGCCCCAATGGCCTACATGCACTCCCACACGAGACATCAGATTCTGCCACCCCTCCCCCAAGGCGGTCAAAAAACATACAGAATGCTGACTGGTCATTTCGGGGTTGTTGAAAGATATATCCGTTTATATCCGCCTATATCCGCACTTTTCTTCGCGAGGTCGCTGCGGTTCTGCCGCTTTTAGCGGTCAGACAAGCGGTTAACTCTGGCATTACTGTTCTTGGGTCCATACATATCGCAATTGAACCATTTTCGAGTGCCTCGAAGAAAGATCATCCTAATCATGGGATATTCACAACGTCCCAATTTTTCAATGCTTTGAGTGGATTCTCACCCACCTTCCGAAACGACGTCTTGAACAACGAGGCTCTGGATAGAGTATCCGAGGATGCGTTCAGAGTATATGGTGATTACTGGCTTCTACTGGGTGCGATAATGGAATATGCACCAACTCAACTAGCTCTATCTTTCCATAGAGACATGAGCTTCAGCCATTTTATCGTTGACTATCTGAAGCACGACGCACCACCCACTTCAAACATTTCTTATTGTCGCCCTGACACCTTTCACGAGCGAAAATGGTGCTACCCACATCATTCTGGGCAGCCATAAGTGGCAATCCATTGATGGTGCCACGATGGATCAGGCTGTTCGTGCCGTGATGAACCTTGGAGATGCTCTGGTGCTTATCGATGGCATGGTGCATTGCGGAGGCGCCAATATTACAGAAACCGAGTTCACTCCGCTAGAGAGTAACATGACCCTCCCGCGTCCCATCGTGGAGAGTCTAACTCCATTAGCTCAGAGGCTTCTTGGATGGGCAAGTCAACGATCCTCTGCGCCACGTGATATGGGGTTGTTGACCATCCGCGGTAGGTCAAAGGAAGAAACGTTAGGGCTGAAGGCAGAGCAGCCCATGGCATAGTATGGGTGAGAAAACCGTAGAAGTCAGTCATCTTGGATATCATACCGAAATATGATTGTTCTCTTCTCATGTCTCTTCCCCGTAGGAAGCCATACCCGATGCAGTAATAGTGAAGCATGGAACGGATTGGCGGATGGAGGCGTCATGATTTATCACTGCCTCAGGCACTGAATAGTCGCCTCGGAATATGGCCGAGTTTCGAATGGGGCAATATGCATGGCGTTGCTAGTGTGGCGTACGTGAATATGTGGCTGGGTATATCCAGAGATGGAGACCAGCCCAGTAAAGACCTTTGGAAGGTTACACAGTCGGCTGGTTAAGAAGTTACTGGGGCATACTTGTTGGAGGCCATCTGAAGAGTCGAACCTCGACAGCATTGGCTGGAGCGACCGGCAGATGTCTTATCCTATGTGCAGAAAGAGAGAGGCATACTACACCAACAAACGGATAGATAAAGAGAAGTGCACGAAAGTATCCATTATGCAGTGACTAGAAATAGAGTCGAGGGTATCTTTTCAGAATTGACTGTCATACATACTTCGAGGCGATTACGCCCACTTTCCGATCAGGGCCATGATGCCCGCCCCCAACAACGTACAGAACACCATGTACAACAGCTTGGAGCGACGACGAGTACGACACGGGTCGAAAATAAAGTCGCGTGCCAGCAGTTCCACCAGAGCACTGTAGATCAGCACACCTGCTGAGACAGCATTGAACACTCCCTGCACGATCAAGGATGTCTTCGAGCCCGGGTTGTAAGCAGTGCGCAGGCCCAGGCCGATCGCAATCGAGATCGGTGTGGTCAGGCCATACGCCAGACACAGCAGGTAGGGGAGCCACTTGCGATGTCCAAAGGGAATGGCGGAAAGTCGGGCACCGATACCCAGACCCTCGAACGACTGGTGGAAGACCAGCACGGGGTAGAGGGTCGAGAATTCAGAACCGGTCACGCCAAGGTTGAGGCCGATGATGACCGAGTGGAAGATGATACCAAACTCGAGGATCAAGAAACCGGCAATCTGTTGTCTGAAGGAACGTTCGCCTTGCTCGGACGAGGTTTCTGCGGAGGTTGCCGTGGGGGAGGTCTTTTCCTCGGACATGCGACCATCTTCGGGGTTGAAGTGGATATGCGCGCTGGTCGGATCACCGGAAATAAAGGCGTCCGTGGCGTTCTCCTCTCGGTGCATGCCATACTTGTTCTCGACGTAGACCTCGGCGGCGAGATCTAGAAGGAAGATAAGAGTGATGGAGCTGAGCACAATAGCGGCACACCAGGAGTATAGGGACCAGTTTCCGGAGACGCCAACGCAGGTCTTGGGTCCGATGCGCTTGTAGGCCGGGTCAAGCAGATGAATGAAGGCTGTGGCTAGGATGACACCCGTACCGAAGTAGCGGGCGAAGATGTAGACGTTGTGAGGGATCTTCCAGCGGGGCATGCTCTTCGCCACGACGGGGAAGAAGGTGAAGGCTGTGGAAACGAAGAGAATAACAAAGATGGATGAGATGCGGGCCCCCATATGACCGTTGTAGTCATTTTCAGAGATGGCATAGTAGCACAGCACGTCCTCTTTGCTGGCCGTGTGGAGGTTCACCTCGGATGCATTGAAAATAGCCATGGCGACCAGATGGGGAGAGGGGTCGGAGGAGAGCAATGAAGTGAGGACTGACTGCAGAGAGCATTATAAAGACCCAGCTGTGGGCGGTTCATCTTATAGCATACTGAGTGAGGACCTTGGGGTGTAGCTGAAGGAGATGGTGGTGTCTAGGGGAGTACCTGGCTTGACGATGGCGAACCAGGTGCCCTCCATTGTGGGCCGCAGTAATTTCGACAAGCGTAGGCTGACAGAGATAGCCATTCACTAGGGTCTGACTGGATGGGTAGCCAAATTCGCCTCGCTCGACTCTTAACAGGATGCAGACATCCTCAATCATCTCAGCAGTTCATGTGTTTTCAATGGACCATCGCGTAGAAGCTCTGCATCTCGAAAGAGCCATTTGATGACATTCCTGGTGATATCATTCGCAAAAAAAATTGGTAGGGCTGAGCAGCATCACCTCGTGAGCCGGAATGACGAGCGCCCTATAGGGCTGATGGAGATGTCGCTTATCTGCAGGCCAATCAAGCCGGCGAACAAAATGCGTGAAATGCAGCCCGGGTTAAGCTGTCTCCCAAGGTCCTCGCGCGGATTCCAACTTTCCAAGGTTTGGGTCACTCCATGGTTCCACCCTCGTAGGCCTCACTGGCTGAATTTTCCTAGTGGGCGAGAGTGCCGCCCCACGCTCAATCCATGCAGTCAGACAAGGTCGATTGTGTGTTTTTTGCATCCACACGCGGTCCGGATACACACCTCCACCCGAGGGCTCGGATCCGAGACCAATGAACGGCCACCTACTAGTGCCGTGGGATCTTAGCCGATATGAGAATGCTCGAGCGTGGAGGGGGAAGGGGAGGCTATGGATTGTTATATTTCTTACATGCCATCTTCACGCTCGCGGTCGGATAGGGAATTTAAGAATCGGCTGCATGAGCTGTCATGTTCGAGCGTTGCACGGGCGCATACAGTCCAGAGTAGAACAATCTGCATTCTACCACTGCGATAATTAGTATCGCATGCTAAGCTTTAGTAGTCTGACGTGTCTCAGTTGTTGTGGAGCAATAGCGATGAACGTTGGCAACACATTTGAAATTATACATTCAGTTGTAGTCAGTGCTTTCGGGGGGAAGTGACAGTGGTGGATTACTCAGAAGGCTTTCCTTGGCCACTACAGTGGCAGGACATGCTCCAGCGCATAAAGGAAGTTCAAAGCTTGTGACCAACCGGCTTGCTGACTCTTGGGACGCGGCAGTGAATTATAAGGAGCTGGCTCTCCCAGTATCCATCTACCCAGCTACACGGAACCCCAACAAGCCATAAAGACAAATTTACGGGCGGCGTTCTTGCACTGTTTGGAACAACAGTATACTATCTCGTTCCACACTGTGGTGAAATCCAAATTGATGAAGAGAAAGAGCTAATATGCTGCCATGCAAAGCGCAGACCTGAAAGAGGGAGAAAGTGGCTACCCCTGAAGATGGAGGTTTTGGGTGGTACTTTCGTTCGTCCACTGGTGATGTGACTGACTCGAAGAGCGGTCTTTCCGAGGAAAAAGTGATAGAAACAACCCCAAGTCTAAGTAGACTAACGCATCAATTTACCCAAAGTAGTGGCTGCCGCTGTCCACCCCCTGACTCGGCACTTCACAGCTTTGCCATCGCCGAAGAAATTTACGTGAATATTTGACCATCCAGCTTCCCTGTATGTGATTCCTAATCACCTGGTCTGCAGGAAAAGAGGGGGCATCACATTGACCCGAGCGTCAAACGTTTCCAATGCCTACAGCGTCTTAGCTCATCGACCCAAACACCGCTGTTGAACGAAGTCGGAAGCCCGCGGAGGAGACTGGAGATCGGGGTTGGCCGTTTACGAGACTACACAGCCGGGTCTGGACTCCTTAGCCCTCTGTTGCAGGCATAGGTGGATGCATGCGGTGCTGAGGGGCCTATTATCTGGAACGAACTAATGGTCGGGTAGCATTATGCATTGGCTGGAGACAAGGTATTATAGCCCGTGGCTACCCTCGAACTGCTGGGCTACTCAAGTTTCTTTGTCTGAATTGTCTTGGCTGATGTGATACGAAGAGTTTATTGAGCGCTTGGACGCCCTCGTTGATGTTTGGGTCGGAGCATGGGCCTCGGATAAGGTTGATCCCTCCCGTGCCTGGGGGGAGGAGGGGGGGTTGTTAAAGGGAAATGCTGGGTCACTCCTTTCCCTTTCTGAGATTGAGCTTCCCAGAAATCATGGCCAGGCTGGAATCTAATCGTCCCATGGCACAATCAAGGGTGACACAACCGAGCCTACCAAGAGTCCCCGAGAAGCGGATCTTCATCGACGAGGATGCGCTGGTCCCCGATAGTCTTCCAAGACCCACTGTTAAATCTAGGTCAAGCCCAACACCTTAGATTCTACCGACACTTTCTCTCGAGAACTTCCAGGAATATCAAGCTACCATCTGCAATATATTTGGAATCGGAGCTGTCAACTATGGTCCGGCTGGGACTCCGAGGCAGCTCCAAATTAAACTTTCTTTGTCTCCGCCAGACTGGGATGCTCGAGGTCTCCCGGACCATCACCTGAATATAAACCCCCTGTCCAGTACCCGTTTCCCCGTTGATTACTCTAG
Organism: Aspergillus eucalypticola CBS 122712; assembly: GCF_003184535.1. Classification (NCBI taxonomy): domain Eukaryota; kingdom Fungi; phylum Ascomycota; class Eurotiomycetes; order Eurotiales; family Aspergillaceae; genus Aspergillus; species Aspergillus eucalypticola. Next base: position 167,572 of record NW_020290313.1, read on the forward strand.
GCTTGTCCCGTAAAGTTTCACAATGAGCAATTCTGGGGGCGATGCCGCCATCATCGTGGGATACCTGCTTGCGACGCTGGCAATCAGCATCATGGGCCTCCGGCTCTATATGCGCCGCTATCGACGACAGTCCTTCGTCATCAGCGACTACATAACCCTTTTCTGCTGCCTTCTTTTGGTCTATATCATGAATATCACTCTTGTTTTCGGGACGCTTGGTAATGTTGCTGTCACATATATGACGGGCGAAGTACCAAGCCGCGCCGATATTAAGCGTTCCCAGATGAGCAGCAAAGTCACTTATGCTGGTGCGATCATTTACTTCACCTAGTAAGTAAGCATCCGAACACGCGGACATGCGTGGCACACATGATGAATAATACTGAGACCGTCGAGTATTTGGTGCCAGAAGGCCGTCGTTCTCTGCTTCATCAATCGACTTCTAGGGGTGCTTCCGTGGCCATACATATGGATTCGCGTCATGTGGGCCATACTATGCGTCACCTATATAACGTTGCTCCTTCTCTTCCTCACCGTATGCAGACCACTGCGTCTGTACTTCCAGGTCTATCCCGATCCAGGTGCGTACTTCGCGAGGTATACAATATTTTAATATTAGTCAGAAAATCTAACCTGTGCCCTCTGCGATTCCAGGTCCTTGTATCAGATCGACATACCACATATCGGCCCATGCCGTTTTCAACTGTGTCACCGACTTAATGCTGATTATTCTTCCGATTCACTGGCTTCTTAAGATTAGGCGTCCCTGGTACAAGTGAGTTCGAATGTTGACACCAACAAATTTCATCCATACTAACCGATGCGAAGACGGGCCCAGCTCATTGGCCTCTTCTCCATCGGCATAGTCCTCGTGGTGATTTCTGCTCTTCGTTTCCCTTTTCACCAAGGTTCACTCGACACGTCCTTGCAAACAATCTTGAGCCCCATAGAGGAACTTCTTTCGGCCCTGGTTGCCAACGTGCCCACATTGTACAGCCTTCGACGTCCCAGGCAGCCAGAGACGCCCCCACACCCTACGCAACTACCCCCGAAGAGACTCCCACGAGCGGTCGACAGCATCATAATAATGCAGACTGTGGATGTAGAGGAATCTCGTACGGATGGTCAGACACTCTCTACGACAATAACTGATCGAGCGTTATCCACTACTATGGCCGATCGGGACCTGAACGACGACAGCGACGGACACCTTGTTCGCAATAGTTCAGAATGAAGCAACCAAGAGCATGTAGCATATAGAAGGATCTGTCAGGATCTATGCATAGTATATAGTACGAGTTGATGTATATAGCGAAGACGGCGGACCGACCTTAATAGCCTATAGTGCACATCCGGGTCCGCCATACGCAGTGCCCTCTGGACAGAGAGATTTTCGGGATACCCAGTAGCTACTAAATTTGCAGCAACAATAATGACAAGACACCTTCATTTAGCTTAGTGTGCCAAGTAGGTTAAGAAACCTTGCACCACTTCCGAAATACGGAAGTCAAGTGACCTACGCCACAATGACAGCAAAGTAGTGCAAATATGTACTAGGCAGAAGCACGAATATTAGTATATATAGTATATCAGACAATGTAACAAACCCATCACCCCCCATACGAATGAACACTAGACCCCTTCGTCCACACCCGCAACCTCTTCCCGAAAAGATACATCGGCACGCCCAACACCAACGGCCCAAACGTCAGCGCCAACTGCACCATAGCAGGCAAAAAATACCCCAACTTCCTCTCCGCCAACGGCGGCACCCAATAACTCATACTAAACCCAAAAGTGTTTCTAATAATCGTGATGACTGCCATGATCTCCCCAGAAACAGGTTTATACGAATCCACCGCATAAGCAACAGCAATGCTACAAATCGGCGAGACAACCAGTCCACTAAGTCCGTACCCAAACACCAGCAGAACAGGCCAGGGCCATAAATCCAGGATAGCAAATGCCCCGACCAACACCGACAAGAGTAGTAATGCAGCAAAGGGAATAAGACCCAATAATCTCATCTCCGCCTCATAGACACCCTTGTTCCGCTCCGTTGCTTTCACCGCAACCCAGTCAGACAATGGCCCCGCCGTGACAAGCCCGATTATGCAACCGATCAAGAAGGCGAAGTTGGAGTATCCCACCTCCGAAGCGTTGAAATTAAAGGGCGGGGCACCGAGGACAGAAGATTCAGTGAGGTTCCAGAAGAGAACAAAGTTCGCGACGCCGGAAATGGCCATCGCGGCCCAGAATATAATAGGGTAGAGACATATGCGGAATGGAGTGAGGGTATCTCGCAGGATGAAGGCTTTCCATTGCGGGTCGGGGTATTGCCATAGCTTGTATTGGGCGCTGCATGGGGATCCGGTCCCGGGCTTGGGGGGTTGTGGCTGGGTTGAGTAGATTTCTTTTGAGTCTACGGTCGGGCTGGTGTCTGTGGGGGACCCTTCAGTGCCTGGTTTCAGAGATGTGTGCGCCGTATGTCGGGGGGGTTTGGACGCGGGATCACGGTGGTATTTCGTCTCCGGGCAGAAGAGGAGGATCGTGACGATGTTGAAACAGGTCATGGCCATTGATAGCCAGAAGAAGCTACGCCATCCGAATCTGGTATTCCTTGAGTCAGCCATTCAGACTAACATTAATGCCAACTGAGCGTGATAAATGGCCGGGGGACAGTACCTTTGTGTGATATTCCCTGAGATGACAGGCCCGAGGAAAGAGCCAAACGAGGCCGCGGTACTATAATTGTTCTGTCAGTTAGATAGCCCTTGTGTTTTGTCTTCCAACTTACAAAAAAGCTACAGTCCATCGTCCTCGCTCATACAGGAAGAAAAGATCCGCAACGGTCTGCATGGGTACGGTCTCGCAGACCGCAGCCCCTGCTCCGTTCACGACTCGAGCCACAATGAAACTCGTATAGGAGGAGGCGAGAGCCTCCCACACATAAGAGGCGACGCTGAGCGACAAGAAAGCGATGAAAACAAACCGACGTCCAAAGATATTGGCACAGGGAACGATGATCAGATTGACATAGGCAAACGACAGGATACACACGCCAGTGATGAGCAGAAGTTGGGTGTTATTCAGATCGAAGGTATCGGAGAAGGCAGGAAACATTGGGCTCATGGATAATGCGGACGCTGTTGATACGAAGGTCGTCACGAGCTGGGACATTATAGCCAAGTCTGTCGTGGGGAATGATTAGCGTGGCCTATTGAGTGGGTGATTTGTGAAACTTACACTTCCATTTCGGCGCCCAGTTGAGCGGATCGTGGGGATCTTCTGATGGCTGAGGGACGAGACTTATGGAGGTGAGCTACTGCTGTACATCTAGGCTCGAGAAACACCGCTCACACTATCCCAGTTTTAGATCCATGAACCAGGTGGGGATCCCTATCGTGCATTATCTCGGTCCCCGGGAGATGATCTCCGTGCCCTGGGGGTGCGCTTTCTGGCGAGTCCATCTTGCTGCGGGGTGGAGCAACTAGACTGCCTGTTGCGTTGGAAATCTGATGTTGGGAGAATAACAGTATGCAGTCCTTTAGGGGGATCTGCAGCTATGAAGCTTGACTATATCTCAGAGGACAAGGTGAGGCTGAGCTGAGGATGTTAAAGGTAAGCGATGAATGACGCAAGGGGTGGACAAGGATGAGCTGGCGGAATGCAGATTTCCTGTCGATCTTCTCCCAAGCGGAATGCAGGGTTGGACAACTATCGATTCTCCGATCCATGATGAGCTGGGTGTCATGCCGTCCTTTCTCCATAGAAAAGCACAGTATCGATACGGACGGGCACCTATGTGTGGGGTTGCCGGAAAAAGGAAGACAGACTAACAGAAGATACTGGCTATATTATAAGCTGAGAATAGGAAGCTATCTCAGCACAATCTACAGGTGAAGATAATTGTTACGGGTCATTTGTGATGGTTCTCGTCGGTGTGACAGTTTGTGGAGGTTGGCATTGCAGACTATCATTGACTATTGTTGTAAACAACCCGAATGGATAGAGATATGCGGCATATGTAAGTTACCGGCCAATGAGACACCACTCCTACATTGGATTATTCAATAGTAGCATAACAGCACATCTTTTGGTGCTTATTAGACTTCGCAACAAAAGCAGCAATTGACAAAGGTCCAACCAATGCCCTACAATGCTAGATAGCTGACTACTTGCATGAAAGGATCTTCACTGGCTTTTCATATACCAACAGAGCTCTTCAAACGAGCATATAACCCTGCATTGGAGTTATCGAGTTGTCAGCCCCCCTTATCTCGATCCACCATTGGAATGCCACTATCAGGACCAACAATTCCTCTCTATTTCTTTTCTGGAACGGCGGTCTTTAGCCTTCTCGAGGGATCCCCAGCAGACATCATTCTCTCCACAACTATGGAACTCTTCTAATCGTGACACTCGCATGATAGACGATTTAATAACAATTTGCGACTCTCGGACACTAGTCAGGTCGTCGTCCGTAGCATCTCCGATATGACGCTATAAATGTCCTTATTCGGCTCCGGGCGCTCGGACGAACGATGATTTCACCTCCTCATCTATCCGCGGTGCCTCAGGATCGTTCTCATGGTTATTGTCCGAGAATACGAATGGCAGAACCAGCCCCGCGGGCCACCCTTGCATACCCATCCGCCGTCCGCCATTACTTTGGGGATTCCTGAGGATCTTTGGCTGGCTGACTCCCATATTTTAACCGAGGCTTTTGTTCTAGTGGTTTAACCTTCACCGTCAGTAAGAGGCATGACAAATAAATTTTATGGTAAGAGCATCGCACATAATTAGGACTAACTCGTCTGTGATCTTGATTCATCACTACAACAATATCTGTCCAATGCAATAAACGCTATTCGCCAACACCTGCAATGCAGTAAATATAAGTGAAAGCTCCAACCACCCTCACATCATCACATCATATCCATTAGTTCGCCGCCCTATCCTCAAAGTGCTGCAACTGTCCGTGGGTACGAATATAATAATGCCCGCTCTCCTCGCGCATATCGACATGCCATCGATCGCGCAAACGCGGGGTCCCCGCCGCTCCCAGCTGCGCTCCAGACCACGCATGCACAGTTTCCGGACTATTCACAGCTAAAGCGAACAGATTCGGTGGTTCCGTAAAATCTGTCACTAACTGCCCGCGTCCCTGGAAGAGAATGAAACCCAGACACATGATGTTCGTCAGGAAGACCACAGCGAGAATAACATAGAACACCTGCTGCCAGTCACTCGTCCGGCCGGACGCATAGCCGGCGGACTGCAGTGTCGCGTTGAATACCTGCACGACAGGGGTATCGAGACTAGGCTCGGAGTAATTCCAATCTGGAACAAATGCAGAGTACTGGCTACCGAGGAGGGCCGTACTCCCTGCTAAGACAGCCAAAGCCTCACTGAGCGAGGGAAGTCGAGGATCCAGCGAAGAACTATTAGTAGTGTTATCGAAGCTCGGAACCAACTCCATCAGCGTGCGTTCAATAGCGGCGTCGTCACCCTGGATGCCTGACGCGAGAGTCACCGTGTCTGCCCACTCCCATGCCACGCTTTTCCAGTTTATCAGGTACTGATCCTCCGATGTGTTACGATGTATCCGGTTGTACTGCAGCCTGTCGGCAGCGTCTTCGCAGCGTGAGCTCAAATCCCCGCCGCTCGGATCGACCTGGTACTGCGCGGAGCAGCGACCTGAAAGCTTCCCGCGCAGTCCGCAGAGGACGTACTTCGGATCGTGACCTGGAGGAGAACTGCCTAATATGTAGATGGAGGTTGTGTTGTCGACTTTGGGATTTAGGATGGTGTTGTAGGCTTCGGGGTAGATGGGGAAGACAGGGGCGCCTTGGTCCTCACTGAAGCCGAAGAGGTCATCGACGACGGTGCGGTTCGTATTGATCGAGTATGTTGGTGCGGCGGTTGCCCACGTCGATGCGTTGAAGGGCTTATGATTGGGCCACTCGGTGTAGATGAGGGGTTTCAGCTCGTCATGCGACATACCGACGCACATCACATTAATAGCGGGCGATGGGAGAGAGGCTTGGATGATGTACTTGCCCTCTCCAGACATGTCAACTGGCTGTTGGATCTTATTTGCGGGGTTGCGTGCAGCGGCGAAGAGGCCTCCGTGTGGGTAGGCGGCAGTGACATTGTTGACGACGCGACCATGTTGTTCGGATAGGGCGGTTGTGTTGACGATTTCGATCCAGCGACCGGTCACTGTGGTGTTGTCGTAAAGCAAGGCATGCGGCTGCGGGCGATAAGGGAGGGCGGTTGAGGTGCTATTTCCAGCTTTCAGCATTTCAGCCCAACCTTGCAAGTATTGATAGTAGTCGTGGTATGAGCGGCCGGCTATCTCCATCTCCAGACAGGTCTCGTTCCAGTGTGTCGGGTCAACATCGACCGTAATTGGAGTCTGGCAGGCGTCTTCCAAGTAATAAGGGTTGGAGTATTCGGTGTAGACATTGCCCTGCAGAAGTCTGGGTTGGACGGGGCCCATAACCAAGCTTGGAGATACTACAGTCGGGGGAGCGCAGACAGTCAGAAAGTATGTCTACCGTTATTATTTAGGGGACAGAGTGACCAACCTAGGGCTTCAGCAGCAGTGGTGTACAGCATTGCAACCAGAGCAACAATCAGCGTCAACCCACCAAGCGTCGTCCACCCGACATAGCGCAGCACATCCCACTGTATCAGCAGCGACCCCGGCTGCGTGATCCAGGTTCGCAGCGTCATGTCAGCGATGCTGACGCCCTCGGACCCATGCGCGAGAGCCCGCCGACTCAACAGCTGGCCCAGGAATGCAACACAAACTGTGACATAGGATAGCTCGATCGTTTTGGCCAACAGGGCGCTCAGCAAAGATGCGGACGAGGCAGTGAGTCCGGCATTGTTGCCGATCAAACTGCCATAGTATGGTTTGATACACGCGACGACGAAGAAGACGCCGGACAGGATGGTAGTGTACACGCCCAGTACGATAAGAGTGACGAAGAGACCCGAACACCGACGCCTGGGTTTATTGGTCGGCAGTGGCAGAGGATGAGGTTGATCACCATGATCGACACCTTTGGGTGGTGTATTGGTCAAATCACTACGAAACGAATCGCGTGGCCCCGGACCGAGATCGCGCAGATCGATTACGCTTTTATCGTCCTCGCCGGATGAGTCGTCATGCAATCTTGCGTCCGGGATGTTGACATCGGACAGAAGACGAAGCCCATCCGACGACCTGGCAGCCATGGTTGGCTGGGGTCAGATGCAGGCAGTTTGGGGGTTTGTTTTTCTTGGAAGGAAAAAGTGAGGAGGGAAAGGCTTCCTGGGCCAACGGTTTTTTAAGGGGCGGTGCATGGCGGATGGGCATTTGAACCAGCTAGTCCAGCTAATCCCTATTGTTTTGTCCGCCAGATGAGTTGGCTTCAGTTTAGTGAATTGGGGGCCATTTGCGATCGGTTGGGGTCCTTGTTGGTGTGAGGCTCGGGTGAAGGGCCCGTCGGGATGCTGGCTGTGTGGGAACCAGGGTCGTGGCTCATTCAGCTGGTGCGCGACTGTACCACACAGTAGTCACTTGGTTAGCTACCTAGCTAGATACTATTGGAATATGCTTGTACATGATTTTAATCTCCCTTGGTGGGGTCGCTTTGATCTAAAATCCCTGGTTGCACCATTCAGGTCTGCGCCCGCCTTCGCCGTGGGTCTGTGTTTAGTCCGGCTCTCAGCCTGATTTCCAGTTGGTCCTATTGTTACTCAAAGAGAGAGGGGAACCTGCAATCTGCCAGGGTTTGTCCTATAGTGTAACTGTGTACTATGCCCTAATGCGACCAAGTCATTATCGCGGCCAGAGGCGAGAAGGAATCCCTGTCCGGACTAGCCTATAAATAGCAAAGATGGTCCGAGGTGATTGGACTCGATCGTGATCACGATAACACAGACGATGAGATAATAAAAATATCTGGAGAGTGCGACTTAGGTAGCCAAGTAAAGATGACAGCACCACAGGCAGCCATCCAAGGAGCGGAGGGGAATTGTGGGACGGTAAAGGCCGACAAGGCTGTTAGTGGTGAATGAGTGTGGTTTACGGACCGAGATAGCAATCAGTGCGCTTCACTATACTTCAAACGGCATAGTCCTTCATTTCCCATAAATTTCCGCCTCAGCCTCTGCGATGGATCTCAACAGCCGCTCTAATCCTTCTCCCAAGGCTTCCTTCCCGGGAGTGAACGTGATTCGGAACAAACCGAGCTCTTCTGGCATGTATACGCTTCCAAGCGCAATCATAACCCGGTTGTTAGCACGGATGTCAGTGATCCTCAACTCACGCCGTTCGTATAAGCGAGTGTCAGGCAATGTAACCCTCAGCTGCCTGTAGTCTGACTCTGGTGTAGCAGACTTGCCTAACAATAGATGGCGAGGGTCAACCCAAATTAATAAGCCAGCGTTACTTTCCGCATATCAGCACAATCAAGCCTGTCGGGGGTCTTTCAAAATACAGATGACTCGCAATACCGAATGCCATGCTCACGCAAGAAGGATGTAGCAAAGCGATAGTTTCCCCAACACAAGCCTGGTCTTTCTGTTCGTAACGTTGTCCATCCATGCCTTGTCCTCGAGCATGGCGGCACAAACATCCTGAAGGAAGCGTGGCGACCATGAGGACATGCTAGATATTTCACGTCAGAGGTATCTGCTTGTCACATATGCACTGTACACATACCTAATGCTCGATATTGTACCTATTGCTGCATGTCGAAGACGACGCAACCCTCTGGGGCCAGTGCTGCATTTGGTCCGGCAACTTAAACTCCCATTGTATGAGCCTTCTGGGCAATGCTTCTGTTTCGATTTTCTCGGGCGCGGGCCTGCGGGTGACTGAATTGACTGATGAGTATATATACAACTTTTGGACTTTGTCAGTTATTGTATGCAATATGTACCAAAAGGGTAGAGTGACTCACGCATTGTTGCTGACTTGGTCACATGCATAAGGTTTGATATGTGAAAGTCCTGCTGGGGAGCGATAAAATGATTTTCTCTAAAAATACAACCGCGTGAAAGCCTGGCGTTCCATTACGGGGTATGCTGGGTGTATGACGTTGGAAAAGAAGCCCAGATAAGCTGGTTTGCTATCTCTAGATATGGAATAAACAAAGCACCCTGTGAGTTTACTGGCTCTTCGGCCCATTGTCTATTATCTGGGGGTGGCCGATTTGCGATTGAGGGTTTTACCCGTCGGGCATTGCAATCATTGCAAGCTATGCGAATTCGGCGAGGTTGGATTACTCGGTCTCTTCGTCAACTATACCATTGCTCTCGATATTAGAGTATAATCTAACAACAATCCTTGTTGCCCTCAACTCGGCTGTTCAATCTCCCTGCCGTGAGGCTGCGCGAAGTCGACCAAGAGGCTGAGGTGACTTTCTCAGATTGCCACGGTTTTTTTGCGGGGTCCATCCAAAGATGGGCTATTATTTGCTACAACTGAGAAATCGAGGATGTATGGTCTTGATTCTATTCCACTACAGCCTGTGGGAGGATGTTCTCATCCAACTGCGGCGTCGAAATTGATCTACGATTATAAGTTAAGACGATCGCGATAGTGAAATATCAGTTCCGAAAAAGTCGACATGACATATATACACCTAGTTCTTGTTATGTTCTCTGACAATATCAGCTGCCATTACCTTCAACATCAGCATAGCATCAGGCCTGGTACCGACCGGATCCCCAAACATCCGTACTAGGAACTTTTTATATTGGTCTCCGCAAAGTGGCCGGGCGCTACTCCTTAGCATACGCAATATTCCGACCATGCGCATTGTCAACTGAGAGAAACTGCTAGGACACCCTTGGCTTTTACCATCTCTGTCTATACGCTTGGCAGCAGGGGATGGGCCCTGAACCAGCGCCTCTAGTATGTCCTGCTATGACTGCCCGGTCTCATGTCCTCCGAGACATTACCTCCGTTGACTACAAATGAGAACGCAGATCCATATGAACCTCTGCGGGACCCATCCTTGGTGTATGATCCCATTCCCACCATCCACCGACGAACTCGATATGACCCACAGCCGGGCGTCTCCAACTTAGGGTTCAACGAACCGTCAAAGTCAAAATTCCCGTAGGGCACTCATATGAGATGCGATGCCAAGAAGCCAAGGAAGACAGCACGTCTGTAGGCTCACAACTCAACCCACCCCACATTCCATTCTGTATGGCCTGTTTGGATGGAGGACAAAGTCATACGGAAATGGTGCAGATGCGGGTGGTTGGTTTGACTACAAAAGTGAAGGAGGCCCGCTGTCGGCATCTTCTCTTGGTGATTGCAGATAAAACAACAATCGCATGCCAGTGCTGTACATATATTAGCCCCGGGGATATCTGAACTCATCAAGTACTGACAGCCTTGACGAAGGACATTCTCCGAACTAAATCATGACTTCCGCTCAGCCCGACAGCTGCGCCAAAGGGCCAACCCTTGAATCCAACGCGCCCATGAACCCAGGCTGTCAGTTACCGATCGAGTTACACTGGGTGAACTGGTCGTGGCGCCGTTCGCTGTTATATATGGCTGGTGGGATCCTCATTGGGGCTCTCGTCGGGCTTATCGTCGGGCTGATAGTGCGGTTCGCGTGATGTCGTTGAGAGCTGATATGGCACATACTGTGTATGATGTGCTTGGTCTTGATACCCCAGACGCGTAAAAATTCGCGTTAAAATTCTTGTTTTATTGCCATCGTTTCTTCAGCGCCACATTTCAACTTCTCTGTGTACCCGAATCGCTGACGATGCGACCGGTGACTTATACCCGAGGGTCACGACTCCGATCGGACCACGTGGGATCGGTGAGTTTATGACTTATATCGAAGCGATTAGCATTTTTGAATTTTTTGCCGTGATCTAACATTAAATAGGTTTGAGCTCCCCAATGATATAATAGCAGGTCGAGGTGGAAAATACATCCGGTCTTTCTGTTGCCTATTTGGGTACCACTTTCAACCCAGCGCCAATGTCACCCCAAGAACACGGCGATCAATTACAACATATACAACAATCTGGCGATCCACAATAGAAACTATATTCAGAATAAGCAGCCGGAATAGAGCAAGTATGATCAAGAGATTTGGCGACAGAGAGTCATCAACAGTGACGATCCATGACGTTTCGATGTGGTAGTCACCTTAACCAAACGCCCGAACTCAATTGTGACGCCACTTCTGTACTTTATCAGAAGCCATCAGGAACGCAAGAATTGCCTGCGATAGACTTGCAATATAACGTAAGAAATACTAAATTTTTCATTCGTTGTACAGGTTACCCCAGGATCTACATATAATATATTACCCCCTACCTACCCAATGGCATGACACGACACCCATTAGCAATGGCACCCAACTACTCTCCCTCCACGACAGACCTCCTGATCATAGGCGCCGGCCCAGCCGGCCTCATGGCGGCCTGCTGGGCCTCACAATACACGAACATGACAACGCGAATCATCGACAAGCACCCCAGCCGAACAGCAACCGGGCACGCAGACGGGATACAGAGCCGAACACTCGAGATCCTCGAGAGTTTCGGGGTAGTTGATCCGATAATACGGAAAGGTGTGCAACATGCGGAGATGTGTTTCTGGGTAAATAACCTATTAATTTTTATATACTCTATCGCATTAAGCTTCATCTCCAGTTCAGATCCTTGTGGGAAAAAAGAGCACAGCACTAATTCGGGCGCTGCGTAGGGCTATGATAAGCATACGAGTGGGATAACGAGGCACAAGATGGACTCGGCTCAGACGGATAAGTCGAGATACAATATGGTGTTGCTGAATCAGGGGATCATTGAGCAGATTATCCTGGATTATTTGGGGTTGGAGCAGGGGGGGAGGGTGGAGGTGGAGTACGGGAAACAAGCGGAGACGTTGGAGCTGCTAGAGGAAGGGGAGGATGAGTATCCGGTTGTTGTTGGGGTGAAGAGGGTTGGCCAGAATGGTATGGTTATTCTCGGTTTTGATGGTGGTTGCATGCTGACTTGGATGATGTTATAGGGGTCAATGGGCATTGCAGTGATGTTGAGACCATTCGCGCGCGGTATGTTATCGGTTGCGACGGTGCGAGGAGCTGGACCAGAGAGCAGCTGCAGGTACCGATGCGGGTGTGTTCTGGAGATACCACTTGGGGCGTTGTGGATATCGCCCCGATCACTGATTTCCGTAAGTTTGGTCAGTTGCTGAAAATGTATGCTTGACTGACAGGCTTTAGCGGACATCCGTCAGTCCTGTGCTATACATGCCGGGGACCGTGGCAGCATCATGACCGCACCCAGGGAGAATCGGCTGGTTCGCTTTTACATCTATCCCAAAGGCGATGGGAGGCTGAGTGTGGAGGGCAAAGGCCGATCCGAAGTATCACTTGATGAAATTGTGGGAGCCATGGCGAAAGTCATGAAGCCCTACTCTTTGTCCTATAAGCACTGCGACTGGTGGTCCATCTACAAGGTGAGTATTGAATGGAGGCAGGTGGCCATAGCTGACTGGGAATAGATAGGTCAACGTTTAGTGGAAACGTATAGGCCACATGACAGGTTGGTGAACTCATTGGTCGACCCAAGCATACGCTAATAACAACAGGATCTTCCTGGCCGGCGACGCAGCGCATACGCACTCACCGAAAGGAGGTCAGGGTCTGAACGTGTCGATGCAGGATACATACAACCTAACATGGAAGCTATGCTCCGTTATCACAGGGGAAGCTTCTCCGAGTATACTCGATACATACGAATCTGAACGACGGCCAGTTGGCGAAGAGCTGCTCAAGCTGGATACCGAGTTAGTTAAAGCGTACGAACAAGACACGAGCGTGACCGAAGGTGTCGAGCGCGTCCGTGGCCAATACATCGATTTCATGACGGGAACGGGGGTGACATATGGCTCGAATGATTTAATCGCCGGGAAGAAGGCGGATACATCGGTCGCAAAAAATATCAAGATCGGTATGCGCCTGTCATCGTATCCAGTCGTGGGCCAGGCCGACGGGATCAGCATGCAGTTGGTTAGCAGGTTGACCAGTAATGGAGCATGGAGGCTGCTCGTATTCCCAGGCGACTTGCGTGAACCTAGCAACCAGAGTCGGCTGGCCAATTTTGCGAACCAGTTCAACGAGCAGCTTCATCTGCCATGTCTGCACAAAGACCTGAAATCGAACCGGTATTGTCCCCTTCTCGAGACGATTGTGGTACATCCCAGCCCGAGGACTTCTGTGAACCTTCTGGATCTACCGGAAATATTCCATCCGTTCGATGAGACGTGGGGATGGGATTACTCGAGGGTGTTTGCGGACGATGGCTCATACGGCGAAGCTTGTGGGCATGCCTATGCAAGGTACGGCATACGAGAAGAGACTGGGTGTCTAGTCCTTTGCCGTCCGGATCAACATGTTGCTTGGTTAGGGAGCTTAGGAGATGTGGAAGCATTGGACCAGTATTTTGGTCAATTCGTCGGGAAAAAGTGATTTGATCGAGTTCTGTTACTATTCAGTACTATTTGGTGGAGCGCGACCGGTGAAATAGGGTGGAATTGGGGGGGAATGTTGGCGTTGGCATTCCGAGCGTTGCACGGATACTTTTGGTTTGTAGCATCCATGTCTGATACAAAGGCACTATAGAAAGAATATAGAAAAGACTTAAGCACCAGACCATTTATGGGACCCAAATTAGCAATAATCAATGACAGAAATTATATACTTTGCACATGCTATCCCTAACATAGCGCACGCATGGTCAGTGGCCAGAGCTCAACGGCAGCACATCGCACAGACCGGGGATCACCCGTGGGCACCGGCTCTCTCGTCCCGTATTCCGGCAGAAGAGCCCTGCCAGTCAGAAGTCCCAGAGACCCTTTGGATGGATGACAGGGAAGTTGTGGAACCAATGCTCAAATTGGCTTTCAGACCCAGGGGACGCATGATGCAGCTTGATTGGTAGGGGACATTGATGAGGTAATGGTGATGTTGAACGGTGATGTCATGAGAGTAACAGTCGTGGAGAAATGTTTTGATCGAGGCCCATAATAGTGGTCTCTAAAATTTTCAACAGACAACACCACCGCTGAGAAGGAATGAGGCTTTGTACGCGGGTCAGGTCCACCTTTTTTCTCAGAGTGAGGCTGCCCCACAGCTTATCTGTGCTATCTGGAGGCCCTGGCCAGACCGGACGGACCTCTTCTCGACTGTCCAGCAACAACAAGGGTTGTCTGCATCTCTTCCATTAGAGGGCAATTGCACGGAAGGAGATCACATCAACACACTATCATTGTACACAGTATCTGATCGATCACTAACCCCGCCATCTATCCACTAGTCTCAAGCACAGTGCCACCGTACAACCACCGACCGAACCCAGACCGTCCACAGTATAACACCACCATCACAATGACTACAGCCAACCTTCCAGACTTTTCTAGAGCAGCAACAGAGAGAAAAGCAAGGGTAATGATCTGCCCGTATCCCTCTGTTACAGAAACAATAACGTTCCCACAATATGATGCCGAATGACTTCACAACCAACAATTGTACCTTGTCCCTGCCCTACCCAAAGTAGGAACATACCATGTAGACCACATGCAGCCAGGACCCTGGAGAATTCCCCGAAACTTGAATCGAGGCTAACTATACCATGTATACCACATTCACGGTCATGGTTGCTGCATTAACAGTGACATCAGTACATAGTCATTGTGATATCTATACTTAGACACAAGCATCATTATCCAGAGTACGACAGACGTACAAATAGCCTACCACAATCCTGGAACTTACTCTCCCATCTTAATCAACAAACATCTATCTCAAAGCATACCACAAACACACTCTATACACACACACACACACACAACAATCAAAATGGCCTCCAACCCCAACCCCGGCAACTTCGCCAACCGCCCGCAGGAAGAAGTCGAGAACATCGCCCGCAAGGGTGGCCAGTCCAGCCACTCGGGCGGATTCGCCTCCATGGACGAGGACAAGCAGGTACGTTGACCCCATTCCCTTCTTTTACTCCATAAACGAAGCATAGTACTAATCAAAGTGGTGACCGACAGCGCAACATCGCCTCCATGGGCGGCCAAGCCTCCAGTGGAAGCTTCCAGCCCGGCGAAGAACGGGCCCGGGAAGCCGGCCACAAGGGAGGAATGTCATCCGGAGGGAGCTTCGAGCCTGGAGATCCTCGGGCTAGAGAGGCTGGTCGGAAGGGAGGATCGAGAACTGGGGGCGATATGCCCGAGGAGTAAATCTACTCATACTAAGTACCATGACATTATGATCCGCCTTGTTGGGGAAGAGTTTTTATGTGATATGAATTGAATGTATTATTAGTCAAGTATGAGGATAAATTGTATTGATTGTGGCATTGATGAATTGGAGTAATATTGTATTGCTATTCATAATAGAGTTTCGGAGGCTAGTACAAGCAGTTACAGTAGTTGTAGAATGGAAAGTACTATTGGATGGCGAACATCTCCGAAGGTCCATTGAGTAAGTGGTGGCCCCGTCGCTAACACTATTGGCCACTCGACCCGTCGTTGACGATCATGACGACAATGGATATATTTAATTGATTCAGCCTTAACGAATTACTTGCAAGCATGAGGTGATCGAAGTACAAGATACTTGGATTGAAGTTTACTTTTGCGCCCCGTTAAACCCCGCTCGCCACATTAGAAACAGAAACATCGCTAGCACGCTAGCTTCCGCCATCATCATCAATCGTATCTATCATCTAGCTCGTAAACAGTACTTTTCCGTCGCCGTGAATATGTATCTCTGAGAAGGTCCCGAGGAGAGAAAGGTAGAGAGGTAACAAGGAGGAAGCGGAAAGAAAAAAGACATTAGAAAGGGTTAAGAGATAGGGACGTAGGAAGGGGGAAAGGAATCAAAAATATCCACAACGCCTCATCATATAGACATTAATCAAATCATCGCAGGCCATCATGTACAGGCCATCAACGATCTCAGAATTAGACCTTCACTCCGTATCTTTTTGCCCCTCTGTTGCTGAACCGTCCCCAGCAGCCGGGAGCTGTACCAAATCCTCAAGATCCATTGTCATCTCTTGCTCCTGCTCCTGCTTTGGACTCTTTGTCGGAGGTAATGACTCTTTCTTCTCCTCGGGACTCTGAGTTGTCGTACCAGCTTTATCCGAAAGCTGCTTCACCATCTTCGCCAAATGATCTTTAATCCTCTCATCCCCGCAGTGGGAGTGCCGCAGCAGCTCATTCTTTAGGTTCAAGATTTCGCCCCGCAGGTGATCCACTTGACTTTCCAGGAGCGTGTTCTCCCGCGAGACCGTCTCGCAGCGACTCTCGAGCTGCTTGGCATGCTCCTTCTTCTTCTTGCGGCATTTATTGGCAGCCACGCGGTTGCGCTCAAGGAAACGCTCCCGCTTGCGTCGTTCGCGCTCGTTCACTTCAGATCCCAGGGTGGGTGGTCGATTGGAGCTCCCTCGACGACTGTATACCGGGCTCTCGTTACTGCTGCTGTAGCTGGAAATACTGAACCGGGATTGATTGCTGTCGGCGCTGCCACCGCTGCTGACGCTCGTGATGCTACCCCGCGAAGTGATTTCGTGCATAGGAGCTGGGGGCATTTGTGCCGGTACCAAAGGAAAGGTGGCCTGCATCGGCGAACATTTTTGCTCGTAATCATTGGTAGGATTGTGTATGGTCTGGCAGGGAGCAATGAAGCTGGCGTCCGAGCTAGCGGTGGGGTTGGTTCGGAGAGCGGGTCCAGTGGCCCAGGACACGGGCGGTTCGAAGGAATTGAGCAGCCATTGGTTGTTGTCTTCGAACAGAGGGAGAGAAAGACAGTCCTGGGGAATAGTGTTATCGAGATAGAAAGGAAGGGAGCCAGGCCAGGTCTCGTCAGTGGTGGGTGTTGGTCCTGAGAGGGGGCCGTAGAGGTTCAAGTCGGCGGACATTCTCACGTCGGCCATTGGGGCGTTTAGGGGAAGGGATTGGAGAGGTGAACAGTGGTGAACTGGAATATTGATGCACAATTAAGATAGTATGCAGATACAAAAATAAGCCACTAAGGTTCTGCGCAATGGATGGTGATCACGGCTGCTATTTATACGAAGTTGATAATGTGGGTGGTTTGCAAGGCACGCCCAGTGATGCGAATCACGAGCGCTGATTGGAGGGAGCCAGACCGTCCGTTAAATCACAGCACTGAGCAGGTTCGATAAGGTTGATCAACGGTGTTTTCTCGATCGACCACAAGGCGCCACACAAAGGGGAAATCACAGACGAACGCGCAAGTCGGGTCGTAGGGATAATATATCCGGCAGGGATCTAAACGCAGGCATTGGGGGCAAAAAATTTGATTTGGGGGGGGGGGGGGGTGGGTGGACGAGAGACGGAAGATATCCGCTTCAAACCGGATTGCCTGGGGCCACAGAATATACAAAGTAGTAAGCTGGTCGAGGTCAAACTCCGGGGCAACATGGTTGACGTAGTATCAATTGGTCCGGAAAGAAAACGCGCCTGTCAGAGGCGACCCTGTGCCGATGGCAACCCGCTAAAACAATCCGGATTTATCTCCAATGTGGTTTGGGTGGGGCCCGCACTTGCAGCATGACGTTTCGAGTCGATCCAATTGCTTGCACTTCATATCCCGACTGCTAACTTAAATCCGGGCCTTTCCAAGGGGCTCAAGCAGGTACTGGGCCTGCTCCCCCCATCCCTCACGGTCGGTTCTTGCAAATAGTTGGGATATCGATATCTTGGTGACATCTACGACCTCGACACTTACTAAATCCGTGCAGCCGGTGCTGCTGGGTCCTCCACCGGCCACGTTACACAGAACAATGCATTCTGAAGCCACCCAGCAATGTTTGACGACACGATTCATGTTTCTTTACCAACGTCGGAATTTCCCATTGCGTGTATTGGGTTCCTGTAGGCAGAAAGTATTCGGATCATCTAATCTTGCTGAAATGCTGGATCATTAGTTGTCACTACTCTTATGCTGCACGGGTGGATACTTTATCCCCTCGATATAGCCGGCTCTGTCATAGGCCCGCTGTGCATTACACGGTTGATCACTAAAGGCAATAATATCCCTGATGCTTCAATCGTGGATCGTCCCAATTCTACTTACTTTCTCTCAAAACTCGATAGTCAGATGTGCTTCGCTCGGGCCGCGCCTTGCTTCCCTGGTACCCAGTGGTTTGGGTATGTGACTAACCATCCTTGAGGTAGAATTATGCCCAGGATCCTCATGCTTCTCCGCGGTTGATAGAAAGAACCGTGCGCTTTGCCCATGATTATTTCGCCTCGACCACATGTGTCCTGGTGTTATTACTCCAAGCTCACAAGGTCCTTTTCGCTCTTGACCTCGCCACCCCCAAAGGTATCCGCATAGCGGCCAACCATCCAGTCGTTCACAGTAATCGGGCCGTATTTGGGTTGTTCGCTTGGCTCGAGGCAGCTTTCCAGGCACTCGACCAGAAAATCTGCGTTGCCATCGAAGAAAAACGGAACGCTGTAGCGCGCAGTTCCCGATGTATTGATAACTCGGTGTAGGTTGGACATATACCGATCATTTGTCCAGCGCATCATCATATTGCCCGTATTGACTACCACTGCGCCGGGCACAGGCACCACATCCACCCACTCGTTCGATGTCCGGCTCCAAACCTGTAGACCCCCGACATAGTCCTGCAGGAGGATGGTAATAGCACCAAAGTCGCTGTGAGCCCCGATGCCTGCAAGGAAAGTTAGTTTATCAGTGGTACCCCCGATATTGGTTGGAGCCGAATGCGGGAGGGTTGGCATGCACACCTCTTTCCAGCTCGGACGCATCAGGAGCTTGAGGGGGGTAGTGAAGCAAGCGAAGTGTAGCAATGGGCTTGGCACAGAACCTGCGTAGAGCATCTGAACCAAGGCCCACCATTTCTGCAATGACAGTCATCAGGTCGATTGTGAGACTGGGAACGGCTCCATAGTACCGATCCACCGTGTCTCGGAAGAGCTGCGGGTCTGTCACTTCAACAGGATACTTGTTGGGTCCCAGGCCGAATTTGCCGGCTTGGACATCGGGTCATCTAGTGGGAGGTGTCGACCAAGAAAGAAGCTCTCCTTTAGGTCACCTGCGGTTCGTTTCTCGAAGTTCTGGGCGCGAAAGCGTTCATATCCACGGTTGAAGCTGTCATTATCTAGGAGCTTATTAAACAGTGGGCACCGGTGTGGATGTTTCTTGTGAACCTACCCCTATCGTATTTCACCTTGGTCTCCACCGGTAGACGGAAGAAATCCCTGGACTGCTCTAGAATAGCTGTTTGTAGTTCGGGTGGAATGGTGTGGTTGCATAGTTGGAAGAATCCAAGGTCTTTGCAGGCGTGATGTATTTCATTCTTCAAGCGTTGTCGGTCTTCATTGCTGCCCCCATGAAAGGCTGCGGGGACAGTTAGTACGTTCTTTTAGACATATCTGTTCTTCTACATACGAGCGAAATCAATAACAGGGATAGCAGGGCCCATGATTCCGATCGAGTGGAGCAATGCAGTACAGATCGTTAAAGTTCGATTTGACGTACCAACGGAGTTGCCGACGAAGAAAGCATGGCACCTGAGAGGATAATTCGGTTGCAGATAGATATCTTTCACCGATGCGGGGTAGGTGCCGACGATCCTCGACGTTGTGAAGGGCTTGGGCAGCCCTACAGGAGGGCGCTTCCTTCTAGAATGATTCTAGTCGTGAATCAGGCGCCACATGTAGAACTTATCGGCACGACTTTTCTGGTATACAGCCAGAACATTTACAGCGATTGGAAGCCTCTGTACTGGTTGTCTTTCAGATTATCAGACTGCAACCTCAATCTCCTGGGTCAAACCCTTCAAAGGTAACAACCATGGGACGGCGGCGGATCAACGTAACCTTGATCAGCCCTATCCGGCCAGTCAAGCCACATTCACGCCTGGTGCCATTCAGGACTGCCGGATTTGGTATACATGCGAGCAACCAGGGATCTAGTGGAAAGTGCAATGGGCTGTTTTACATTGTGCCGACCCCTGGGAGCATTGATTAATTGTCCACCTCCAGGCAGGATTTACGAACCAATTCCACTACTACCATTCCCGTTCAATCCTATCTTTATAATATCACCAAACTCAATTTGTCACATCAAATTTTATGACTCAATCCGCTGCAACCTGATTTCATTAGGCTTCCAAAGGTCCATGGTCCGCTTGTCCCAGATTCCCTATCTCGGGGAATGTTGAATGGTTGGAGTTTGAGCCCAAACGTTTCACAGAGTCGCCTTACATTACGCAGGGACCGCATTTCCTTAGTTCATTGACATCAAGACATTTATATGTACATTCTATATACGGTGAGCAGTAACCATCATGGAATCTCCTCATACACTCTATCCCCGATCTTCGGGGGTTGGAGGAAGTCAATAGGAACAGTCTCTGGAAGCTGGTTTCGCTCCGCCCATTCACGGATTTCCTCAAAGTTGCGACACTTGTGCTCAGTGTTGAAGTCGACGAAGGGCTCGGGGTGGTCGGGGTGGACCCAAACTTGACCCAGGACTCCCACGTCCACGGTGCACATCAGCTGCTGGCGGATGATATCGAGACAATGAGCTATCCACGTTAGTACTGATTTGAAACGAAATAAGTAGAATTGAAAACGTACTGACGTGGCGACGGACAACGTAGTCATTGTTGGTGAAGGCGCCCTTGCCAAGGTCATGGTAGTAGTCGTAGTTGTAGTAAAGGGATTGGCGTAGGAGATTCTGTAACCCGTTAGTCGCACAACCTATATTGTCCTTTACCTTGTCTAACATACCAAGCAGTGAAGATGGTGAAATCCCTCCACATTAGCAGGATATCCACCTCCGTACTTCTCGTTGATCTTAACCTGGTCGGGAGCGAGTCCTGATTTCTCGGCTTCTTCGGCAGGCACGCGAATGGATCGGTCTGGACTACGATCAGCCAACTCCACTCACTCACTTCATGATGTGAAAGGAAACCAACAGTTGGCACCGAGAGACTCCCATGCTGCATCCACTTCGGGGCTGGCATCTTGTCGGAAGATATTTTCTTTGAGGAGCGACCCGTTAAACTGTTGCTTGTGATAGTTGAGCCCAACATTGGATATCACGGGTGCTACGGTCGCGTTAGCTCAACGTTCTGATTTCCTCCCTTTTTGACTCTCAATGACAGTCTCGGAATTAGGACGTACAGTGCTGGGTGATGCGCCGCGTGCACGCCTTGTCTGAATCTCCTTGGTTGTGGCCGACGAAGATGCCGACCAAACACGACACTATGGCAATGACAACGACGAAAATGATGTTCAGCCATCTTCCAGGCCCCGATCGCACACTCTTCTTCTCCGACCAGTGAACATCTTCTTCATCGACAAGAAGTCTCTCGCGATCGGCCGAGTCGGACCGCTCCGAGGTGTTCATCTTGTCGTCAAAAGAGTTGGTGTTGCGCGCAGAATTCATGGTATCTAGGAACAACTCTTTCGAGACCAAAAGAGAATGAGCAACAACTTCGCGAGCCTTCTTCTTCGGCAAAAAGAGCGCAGCACGAGTGTTTATTCTCGGTTGCCTATGGAGGAGGGCCAATGGGCCCATCTATGCCTCCGCCAGGTCCGATGCTAATAATATCCTCCCGAAGCCAAACCCGCCGTTGGGAGGACCAAGTGACGGGTGTAACACTCATCCGAGTGGTTGGTGAGACAACCAGGCTCGTGCAGGTGCGGAGAGGCTCATCCTGGCGGTGATGTTATTTGTTCCAAGTAAGACACCCTCCGCTTGGCCGCAGACGTTGTCTCATTCGGCCGCCCAATGAGGGTTTCCGGAGTGGATGGATCGCTGGAGATCCTCAATACGAGCTCACTGCCCGCCTTACAGCTCGACATCTTACTTTCGTCCAACTGAGACATGACGCAAAGATGCCTTACTCCCGAGATTAAACCCGGATTCACCGTCATTAAACCATCTGCACGCTATTATTAACACCCTATATTGGCCGCCTGATGGCGGATCACGATGGGTCATCGCCGCGATCTAGGTCAACTTCCAAGCCCCTTCTTATCCCGGAGAGGGAAGTGGATGCATCAGCTCGCAATGAGGGGGTGCCTACTTGTGAGGCATATGAGTGTAACACTGGCATCCGCAGCGCCACTTGGTCATCTCGGGGTGTCGCCGTGATTGGACTGAGGCCGGTCCTCGGCTACTCTCGAGATAGAGCTTCGAGAGATGGCACAATCCGAGACTTGGCCAATCATGCCGGTACGCCATGGCAGGACGCTTACTCCACGATGGGAGATATTGGCATTCTGCTAAAAATGGATGCCAAGGTGTTAAGCAGGGAGACGAAGAAGTTATAAATATGGCCGCGTGTATTCCCCAGTCTCATGCAAATCCCAAGATCTTCCAGAATATCACAATCCCCTCTCTTAAACTTTAATCATACTTCTTCATCTCCTTGTACATGATGCATTCTGTTTCTAAGGGTCTTCTCCTGGTGCTGAGCAGCCACCTGCTCGCTGCTACTGCCCGTCCTGTGGCCACGGAGACTTCCACTGCCACGGCCACCGAGACTCCTGCAAGCTACGGAGATTACGGCAACTATGGCAACTACGGAAACTACGGAAACTACGAAGCCTACAAGAGGGACGGCGAGCCTGAGGCGGATGAGACGACTAGTAGTGTGTCGTCGACTACCTCTGCCACCACCACTGCTGCGGGATATGGCAACTATGGCAACTATGGAAACTACGGCACCTATGGTAGCTACCAAAACTACAAGCGTGGCGAAGAGCCCGATCCCAGCTTGAGCACCACTACCACTATCCCTACCACCACTGCCCCTGCCAGCTACGGCGACTATGGCAACTACGGAAACTACGGAAACTATGGCAGCTATGAAGCCTACAAGCGTGGCGAGGAGCCTGACCCCAGCTCCACCACCACCACTACGGTTCCTACTACTACCGCCCCTGCTAGTTACGGAGACTATGGAAACTATGGCAACTACGGCAACTATGGCAGTTACGAGGCCTACAAGCGTGGTGAGGAGCCCGATCCTAGCTCGACCACCACCACCGCGGTTCCTACGACCACTGCACCGGCCAGCTATGGCGACTATGGCAACTACGGCAACTATGGAAATTACGGTAGCTATGAGGCGTACAAGCGTGACGAGGAGCCCGAGGTGAGCAGCACTGCTTCTGCGACCAGCTCGACCGAGTCTGCGACCACGACTGCAGCGAACTACGGCAACTATGGAAACTACGGCAACTATGGCAAGTATGCCAGCTACGGCTCGTACAAGAGGGATGCTGAGCCCCAGCCCGACCAGGACAGTGAGTCCACGACCACCTCCGCTGCTAGCACGACCACTGCTGCTGCGGGATATGGGAACTATGGGAACTACGGCAACTATGGCAAGTACGCTTCTTACGGCAGTTATTAAAAAGGGAGTTGTGTGCGTATCGAGACGGAGGACAAGTGTTACCTGAGCAAAAGTTGAGGGTGACGCTGCTGGGATTGGGAGATCAATCATGATGATGATGATGTCTAAGAATGTGTTATTCTGTTGTATTTATTGGCAATGGATTAGTTAACTAGATAAATATAATGTAGCGTTGCTTGTTCATGAATAACTTATATAATCATTATCTTGTACTTTATGCCTTCAGACATATGCATCTTGGAGACACGTTACTGGTTGGGGCAAGTACCGCGGACATGGCAAATCGAACTGGCCCTCATTGGATCTTTTAACTTGTTGACGATTCCAAGACCCGCTTCCCCATATTTTTTACTTCTTCTGGTGAGCATCGCAGATCCTCCGATTCAGATCCGATGTGGGTTTGAGATGTTGCCCTCAAAACACTATGGCACTCTGACTCGGGAGACAAGTTTTCTTTCTACTTCTGACACTGTAAATCTCTATTCAGTGGACCAACCCACACGAGCAAAAACTCTGCACGGGAGGGAACAGAGGAGCCACCATGAAGCTTGAACTCCAGATCGCTGCAGCTGAATCACCGACCGGCTCCCAATCGGGCAAGTGATGTTCATGGCCGGGAACCCCCCTTGCCTTTCGGTGCGATCGACAAGTAACCTTTGCCGACAGGCTCGCCTTTCCTCCGAGGTTGAATTGTTTATGTGCAATAATCAGGATGTTACATAGCTAATATACGAGTTAGACTACTACTCTGTACCAGTCATAAGAGTCCAGGTATCCCGACATCGGTGCCAAGCCTCATCCTTCAACCCTTAGCCGAGGGCAGGGAGAGACAGAGGACAAGACAGAAAACAGAGAGAGAGACAGCCGACCAAATGAAAAATTCAGCATGACTCGATCGTCACAACCCAAACCAGCGTAGACTGCGATAGCGCAGTGGCCAGCTCCAAATCGGACATGGATGGTTGGTTCATCCAACCCAGCTGGTCTCCACTGTCTCCTCGGATTGGCGCATTTTTTGGCAATCATAGGAGTCATCGTCGTTCCTGGTTCAGCTTGGCCGATCTAGCTTTCCCCGCCCTTCAGCTCCGGTTTAAAGGTCCGCTGCAGCCACGCGCGCTGTCGTCGCCGTCATGTTTGGATTTTCTCAGACTCTGCTTTTCTTTCGCCCTCATCCGGTTGTGCGTGTGCGTGTTCTACGATCGTTCTTGCGATCGCGCGATAGAAAATGACCGTTGACGGTATGTCCAACCGCAATCGGAATTATTCTCTGCGATGTGACTTGATCGGCGCTCGACTCTCCCAATTTTGACTGACTCGGATTACAGAGAAACAGCCAGTGGCTGACAATGGCGAGTCCTCGCCGGCACCATCGCAATACGCCTCCGTCAACGAGCGCAAGTTGATGGCCAAGATTGACTGGCATGTGGTGCCGTGTCTTTGCGTCATGTATCTGCTTGCATTTTTGGATCGGTATGCATGACTCCCAGTGAACTGGACGTTCGACTTCAGAAGGCGTGAAGCTCATCAATTGCGCAGCGTCAATGTCAGTAACGCGGCCATTTTGGGTCTCAAATCCGACTTGAATATTGAGTCCGGAACCAAATATAACACTGCCCTTACCATCTTCTTTGTCCCCTACATCATCTTCGAAATTCCGTCCAACGTGTTAATGAAGAAGTTGAAGCCGCACACATGGTGTACGTATTGCGCCGCAATATTTAGGGCCATACTGACGTGCTTATAGTGTCGCTGTGTATGTTTGGCTTCGGCCTGGTCATGGTCTGCCAGGGTTTGGTACAGAATTGGGGAGGATTGATGACAACGCGCTGGTTCCTGGGCATGTTCGAGACCGGCCTCTTTCCTGGGTGTATGTCGAGTTCTCCACGATTTTATGGTCGCATACTGACTCGATAGGCTTCTACCTGCTGGGCATGTGGTATAAGCGCAGTGAAGCCCAGAAGCGCTTCAGTTTCTTCTTCAGCTCGACGACTCTCGCCGGTGCCTTTGGTGGCTTGCTCGCCTACGGTTTGGGACAGATGGACGGCCTCCGAGGATACAGTGGATGGCGATGGGTGTTTATCATCGAGGGTGTTCTGACCTGTGTGGTGGCCATTGGCTGTTTCTTCGTGGTTCCCGACTTCCCCGAAGACGCCAAATGGCTGACGGAGGAAGAGCGGGCATTTCTGCGCGACAAGCTGGCGAAGGATGTTGGAAAGCCGGCTGCCGATGCTAGTATGACCTGGCGTGATATTGCTGCTGTCTTCAAGGACTGTAGGTATCCGTGGCTGCGATAGCGATAACAACAGTGCTAATGATTTGTGCAGACAAGATCTTCATCGGTGGCTTGATGTACTTTGGACAGGTGGTTACAGCCTATGGTTACGCCTACTTTGCGCCGACCATTATCCAGACCTACGGCTACAGTTGTATGTTCTTGCCCTCAAAATTCTGATAACAGCGCAGTCGCTAATGTACTTCCAGCGGTCAAAACCCAGCTCTACTCCATCCCACCCTGGGCCGCCTCGTTCGGTTTCTCCATGCTCATCGCATACCTCTCTGATAAATTCCGCCATCGCTTCCTGTTTACTATCATCCCGATGTTGGTAGCCATGGCCGGATTCGGTATCCTGCTCAACATCCACGACACCTCACAATACCATGTTCAATACGGCGCGCTGTTCCTGGTGACCAGCGGCTGCTACAGCGCGATGCCAGTATTAGTCTGCTGGTTCGCGATGAACCTTGGTGGCCATCGTCGACGCAGTATAGGAACGGCGTGGCAGATTGGTTTTGGCAACAGTAAGCACGGCCCTTATGCTTACCCCCCGACCGACCAGTAACTAACCCCCTACTCACAGTTGGCGGAATCATCTCCACCTACTCCTTCCTCTCGAAAGATGCCCCCTTCTACCGTCCTGGATACAGCATCGGCGTATCCTTCCTTGCCTTTTCCGCCGCCATGTCAATCCTCTACTTCCTAGCGGTGTGGCACGACAACAAGAAACGCGACCGCGCGATTGCCGAGGGTCGCATCGATCCGTCGACCATCACGGAGGAAGAGGAAGAAATGCTGGGCGATATGTCGCCGACGTACCGTTACGCTTATTGATGTGTTTGCTTATTTACTTGCTTACTTGCTTGCTTACGAGGGAATGAGTGACTGAGACAATAATTACTACTATTAAATTTTGGGTTAGAATAGTTACAAGGACAGGTTAGGTCTCCGATGTCGGAGACGGATAATATACGCGTCGGCGGATCCCGACGACTTTGCAATGGAACTAATCAGGATAGTGTGCTTGGCATTTCGGGCGGAGTCATCGCTATGATTCTAGATTTGAAGATGGATTCTCAAGCACAATGAGATAGTCATTCTGATGTAATATTAAGAATGGGATTTCTCATTTATTGCAGTTGTGGATGGCTTGGCAGGTTATCTTGCCCTTCGTGTTGGTAATCGGCTCTGTCCTTAGTTGGAGGTAGCGTTCCTTTATAACAGTAATATATCAATATAGCCAGATCTTAGGCTAATACCCCACACCGAGAAGTTACTGGATCCAGAGCAGTACGGGTCATCTGTTCCACTGTTTGTACGCATAAGGCTTCCTCTAAGTATATTTTTGCGTACCCTATATAGAAACATATATTAATCTTAACGAAAGTCACTCACATCGATTGGCTTCACTCGACCTAGCACCGTATACTAGTAGTATTATAGGCTCCTGTCAATTGTAGTATTGCTATTGGTACTCTGTGACATAGGATCTCGTCATGACTTGTCTTCATCAGGGTTTTTCGGATTCTGCGATGTTGAAGACAGGGATGGATGATACACGGTCCTCAATGTCTTATGTATACCGAAATATTGAGGTAAGTTTTTGGCGTCAAGTCACGGTGCCTTCAAGTTCCAACAGATTTGCCAAGTAATACGGCTTCAGCGATCATAAAACGAGCCAATAACCGATGGAATATACAATTACGATCATGGGTCCTGCAATCATGTTCCAGTTGAAAGGAAGATAGCTACTATTGTCAGTGGCTCTTTATTTTCACGTGCTGTGTGAACTGAACTGGACTTTTAGTCGACATCGAATTTACAAGAGCCATACATGCACTTTATCTACCTCACTGATTAGTAGTCCATACCAGAGTACACTATGTCACTGCGAGTCGAAGTATCATATCACCACGATATCGTACGAAAAAAATGAAATGGGAACTTCCAAGCCCTCCTCCAACTAAATCACGTCTACTACTGCCATTGAAGGCAGTGATGGTCCCATTAATTCCCTTCCACATGCGTGGATATTCCGTTGTCACTTGTTCATGCAGTTAGCGTCCTATTACGCTTGCGATAACTGCCGAAATGAAATGACGCGATATCGATATTGCAGGAACAGGAATGGTGCAGAGGCCTGTCCGTGGTTCAAGTCTGTCAGGAGATCGTACGAGCGATTATGATAAGATAACAGCTGTATGAAAGTGGGATCAGGCAGGTAGGTTGAATGCCATATTCCTGGAAACACTGCATCTGTGATAACCAAAACTAACAGACCGTCAATGTCAATATCTTTTACCTTTCAAAATGGAGTCGGGGTATCTGCTTCCACGCATATAACCTTCGGAACTTGAAAAATATGTGTTGGCCTCGCTTGTGTACCTGTTGATGTAGTCATCGCCAGCCGCGCTCGCGTCATCGCGAAGATCAATGGCACAATAGATTCCCCACCAAGTACCCGATCCGGGGGTAAAAGCCGATTCAACAACTCTCTCTTGCTGAAGAACTAATATCTAGTTGCAGCTTAAGCGATATTGACGATGAGTGCAAAGTGTCCACCGATGGTGTTATCATCGTGCCGGCTATGACTTCTTCAACCTTGTCCTCGACACCACCAGAGATGGTGTGATAGAAATCGGCGCATAAAAGGGGAGGTCCAGGGATGAAAATGGAGGAGGATTCCGGAAGCAGGACGAGAGCATTGCGAAGCATAGCAGTAGCGGCATGATCGATCTAACCAAATATAGCCTGCTCCTGGCAGCTCTGTCACCCCTTACCATAGCAGACGGACAATATCGCTCGCGACCAGACCTCTCCCCTCCCAAGCTGAACATCACCATCCCGGCCCCCGATACCAACGGCACCGAGTATGTCTTTCTCGCCCCTTACTCGGACGATATCCAGCAGAGCGGCGCATACATCTACCGCAAAAATGGCGACCTAATATGGTCTGGTATCGGGTATTATGCAGGGTTTGTCAGTAATTTTCACGCCACGACATACCAGGGCGAGCCTGTCCTGCAGGGATTCCAGGGGACGATGGATACATCGCATGGTGAAGGGTTCGGGCAGCAAATCATATTGAACCAGAATTATGAGCATGTCGTGACTGCGAAGGCGGGAAATCATCGTATTCCTTCTATTCATGAGTTCAATGTCATCGACGGGAAGACCGCGCTGGTGGAGGTCTATCTCCCTACCGTGGCTAATCTGTCGGCTTATGGCGGGAACTCGTCGCAGCAGTGGATTGGTGATGGTCTGTTCCAGGGTGAGTATCCATCCTTGGTCAATGCCGGTGTTCGCGCTAATGCAATGCAGAATTCGACATCGAGACTGGTGAACTGATCTTCGAGTGGAACTCTCTCGATCACGTCGACCCCGCAGGTTCGTCTCGTCTATGAACTCTCCTTTGAGCTATACTGACACATCCCAGACAGCCTGGTCACTCTCGGCTCATCAACCAGCGACAGCGGTCTCTCCTCCAGCACGACATGGGACTTCATCCACCTGAACAGCGTGGACAAAGACAAAGACGGCAACTATCTCCTATCCTCGCGACACTTCAGCACCATCTTCAAGATCAACGGCACCGACGGGTCCATCATCTGGGAGCTCGGAGGCAAGCACTCTACCTTCAACTACAACTTCACCTTTGGGTACCAGCACCACGCGCGTTGGCACTACCAGTCCCCAACAAAAGAGATAATCTCCTTCTTCGACAACTCCGGCAACGGCGAAGTCCTCGTCAACAACGTATCGCGCGCATTGATTGTCGAACTGGACCACAGCAGCGATACCGCGACCATCCTTCGCAAAGCGACAGCCCCGTATGGGATCCAGGCGGCTTCACAAGGAAACGCGCAGCTGCTGTCTAATGACAATATCTTCGTGAATTGGGGCCAAGCAGGCGCAGTCACTGAATACAATGCCAACAATAAGATCGTCTATCACGCTTTCATCGAGGAGGCGGAGAGTTATCGTGGATTCTTGGCCAACTGGACGGGCACACCGACAGAAGTCCCGGCCATTGCTGCATATGTGGACGCGTCGCAGACTGTCCGGTTGTATGTGTCTTGGAATGGCGATACGGAGACAAAGGCATGGCGGTTCTATCAGTCTGAGAGGGGTAATGCGACGTCTCTTGGAGTGGTGTCGCGGAAGTCTTTCGAGACGACCTTGTTGTGGAAGAGTGAGCGGGCGTCGAGTGACACGAGGTATTATGCCGAGGCTGTGGGAGAGGGGAATAAGGTGCTGGCGAAGACGGATGCTGTTTCTGCCAGGGAGTATATTCCGGTTGCATGAGTGGATGGCGAGGAAATGTATATATGTTTATGAGATGAATGGTATGTATGGCCATCATAGCTGTTGTTAATCCTATTTTAGTGCTGGGCTTTTGCTGAGGCTGGGTTTGCTACCCGTACGAGTGTTTCGAGTGATCGGACAACCGTGATGGGGTAATGTTCACAGCATTCATGCCAAGCAGTGACGACCATCTTATCACTCATATACACCATCTGATAAAGACAAATCTGTCTGACAGTTAGCGCCCACTACACAAGATGCAATTGCACTCTCAGTAGCTCGCATTGAGCAGATAAACCCTCACCAGCAGTGACACTGAACCCGCCGAGACCCCAGGATCGATATGCACTTCAAACTCGTCGCCCCCAAATGGGGCCAGATCACCCGCACCACGAGGCATGCCTCAATCCACATTCCATAAAGCCTATAACCTTACTCTGACCGACCTTGCAGAATTCCGCATATTCCGGACCGGAGATCTTTGCGCGTTGAGAATTGCTATGTTGTCAATCTGCATTCCACACAAGAGCAAGTTCCTCTTCCCGCTCTGGCATCTGTATCAAACAGGTCCTGGATGTCGCCATCTTGATTCACTACATATCCAACGCTTCTAATCGACATCAAGCACATTCCCTAGCACATTGCTAGCGATCACGGAACGAAGATCGGAAATGAACGGTGCATAACGGACGACGTTCCGAGAACAAAGCCATTCCGCACAGAAAAGGACCCTACAGTGGGGACTTTGTCAGTCGAACGGGTTCGTGTGGGAGTATCCGGTGTTTCAAGTCAAGATTGAATGCATTCTGTCCCATTCTTCCTTCTCATCCTCTGTCAATTTGACCTGATTGAAATTCCAGCCGTTGTTATCCCGCGTTTCTATATTTAATTCAACACTGGGGTTGAAGGGTTTGGTTCAAGTTGAGTGCTGACATGTCTGAGGCAGTGCTCGATCCAAGCAATGCGACCGTGTGTGTGTGTGTGTGTGTGTGCCGTGTCGGCAAAGGACAATGAGTGGATGGCTGGACGGACGATCCGTGAATTGGCCAGAGTCTGGAACAGGCCGGTCAGGCCGGGTGGCTGGATGTGAAGTCAATCAATTCATCATACAATTCAATCATTGAGACGACATCAATTCATAGCCAGTAGAGTTTGACCCTGCACATCTCATCACAATGGCAAAGAAGACCCTTAGCAGCAACAGCAACAACAAACCCTTCATTCAAAGGAAAAACAGCGGAAACAGACTCAAAAAGGCATTGCCATCCACGTACACTCATCTCCGAAGCAGACAAGATCAGCAATGCCAAGGCAGGGTCTGGTATCAAATAAGGCTGAGCAGGGACAGCGATAGGTCACAACGGCAAACAGACCACTCCACTGGAAACGCCGATCGGTTTGAAACAAATGGGCAGGGACCCTTTCCGAGTTTTAGGTTAGAAATGACTGAAAGTCTTAGCCTAGCTTGAGTAGTGGTAAGTAGTTAATTCTTTAAATTCTTTGCTTGCACCATCGTCCCTTGTATGTCGTGATACCTACATTATCATTTTATCTATACACACACTATCATATCATATCAATATGCGAATACTACTATTATCTCTACTTCTATCGCTATTCACCACCCTCACCCACTCCCTCCCCCACTACGGCGTCACTCTCCCCCCACCACCCACCGACCCAGCCAAACCACCCACATCCCCCTACTACCCATGGAAATCCCGACTAGCCAGCAGCGCCGACCACGTCGACAAAACCACCCTGTATAGCATTGCGCGCGCAGCGCACAACCAAGGGCAGACACACTTCGCCGACTACCTCAAACACTATCTGGGGAACACGGGGCGGGATGCGCACGTCTCCGTGGACGAGATGTTATCAGCGATGCCGCAATTCCGCGCCGAAGTGCACGAGTTGGCGAAATTCAAAGCCAAGCTTGCCTACGAGGCAGTGATGATGACCCGACCGGACGAGGCGCCCGTCGTGCCGTTTACGAGTTTCTGGCACGAGTATGTGGCCACGCCGGATCAGAGCTGGGATTGGTTCTTGTCTGTGGGGAGGTTCGTGTATAGTGTGACGGGGGTGGTGAGAATGGATGAGGAGACCGGGGGAGTGACGGTGCATTATGCGGTGCATGTATTTACTTATTGTGATTGGGATGGGGGGAGAGATGTGCGCATTGGTCAGTTTCGGTTCGATGAGGGCAGACTGGCTGGATTGCAGGTGACGGGGTTGGCGAGGGAGTTTAAGATTCGCGGGTCGAGTCAGAGTAGATTGATCGAGGGGTATACTCCTGTGCAGGGATTCTAGAATGTGTCACTGTGTGTGTGTGTGTATACGCTGGTTGTATAGACGGTATATATATGTATGATACTATGAATGAAAAGATATCTTTGTCAAACGGGGGCGCATCAATCAATCCAGCTGATCTCGCGACACTTGCCCAGACTCTCCGCCATCGCATCAATGCGTTCGGTCATCCATCCGGCCGATAGTCCCGGTCGCGCATGTCCCAGCGCCAGCACCGTGGACGTGCGACACGCTCCCTCCGTCTCGTTATAGGCGTACTGCAGACACTTGGCCTCGCGCGTGCACACGTCCCGACAGGCCGCGAAGCTGCTCACGGCCACGGGATCCCCGTCGACCAGGTTATCCCACTCGGTGCGAACATCGCGCAGCTCCGGTCGGACCAGCTTGAGGAACACATCGCGATACAGCAGCGGTGTCTTCAGCGGCCCCAGCTCCCTCTCCAGGTCATCCAACTGACGGATACCCTGCTCGTCCAGATGATGAAACGACACGGCCGGATAACACCACGGCCGCTTCGCATATCCAATGGAGAAGTAATCCATCTCCTCCGGCGGAGCGATCTGCAGCATCGGCCACGACCACGTCAAATCCACCCCGACATTCTCGAGCAGAATCCCCAGCATGCAATCCCCAGCCCAATGTTCCGCCACGGCACGTTCCCATCCATCGCTAGTCCGCTGGCGCTGATTAACAGCCTTCACGAGCGCTGGGCGCGACAGCGCAAACCCGGAACCACCGTGGGCAAAAATAGCATCCACGATCTGCATCTGATTGCCGAGGTACCATGGTTTGGAGGGATCGAAGCGCCGTAGCCACTGGAGGAAATTATCCCAAACGAGGTATGTATCGGCCTCGAGGAAGATGTACCAGTTCGCATCTGGTTTGACGCGCAGGGCCTCGTCCAGCATGGGAAGGAACTTCCATTTGTCGAGTTTCCAGCCGGGGTTATTGGGTTTGCCGATCGGGGTGTTGACGTCGGGGTTCAGGTCGGCGGCAGTGAGGGCGGCAGGGCCTTCGGCGCGCACGCGACGGTAGAGGTCAAGTTCGGGGTTATGATTGAGGAGAGCCGGGGAGAGCGAGGCGAGGACATCGTGGGTGAAGTGGGTGGGGGAGAGTTGTTCGACGTAGTCGGAGAAGAGGACGTGGTTGGGAATGCAGCGGAGGGTGGTGGAAAGGTGGATGGGGACTTTGGTGCGTGATTCGGTGACGCCGGTTTTGAGGACGACTAGAATGTTGTCGAGATCGGGGCGTGAGGGACAGTCATTGGGGATGATGTGGAGAGGAGGGGAGGATGCGCCGTGGGAGGTGAGGGTGTAGAGGAGGCCGAGGGCGAGGAGCGCGGCGACCAGAATGAGGCGGCGGCGTGGCATGAGGAGGGTTAGCGAGTGCGAGTGGAAGGGAGGGCCATCGCAGATGCGAGGGCTATGTGACTATAAGAAGAGTTAAGAGACGGATGGAGAGGTGAAGTTGGCTGCAAAGCTGCAAACGGAGAGATGAATTGAGCATTAAGAATGGATCAATCAAATCGAGTTGGGGATGGAGTCAGGCTTGGCACGGGGTACGGCGGATCACAGCTGCCAGTTCCCATTTTTTGGACCCCATCGCGTTAGTTTTGGGGCTATGTAAACTGGAATGTAGATCTTTATTTCATCCATTGGGTAGATTCCTATGGTGGAAGAGTTGGTTGCTAACAAAACACTATTGGGGTTTGGTTGTGGTAAATTCCACTTCACAGCATGCCTCCTGATTGGTCGGTATTTGCACCTTACGATAAATTCCGAGGAACTCGTGCTATAGAACTGATGTCATTAACATACCCCATTCACATATGCAGCATCGTCTAGATGATCGCTAGTACTCCATCTACCATATGAGTATCACAACTGGCTTCTCGTCAGCCCCTTAACAGCCTCCAGTGCCCCCCTCTTCCCACTGCGCACAGCTCCCTCCATATATCCCTTCCACTCCTCCGCCGTCTCCGTTCCCACGAAATGCACATCCCGGAACGGCTCTCGGAGGGCATCACCAGCCAGCGTCAAGACGCCTGGAGGCAATGCTGGACAAGGACAGCCCCAGCCAGAGAGTTCCTCAGTCGACCACTCGTGGCCGAGAGCCTCGACGAATTCCCTCTTGGGCAGATCCTTATCACCATAAATTGCCCCCAACTGCTCCAACAATGCTAGTTCACGCTCCCTTTGACTCCCCAACGCAGACCACTTCCTCCCAGCGTCGCCGGCCAAAAACGCCGTGAGCACCCATTTACCATCCTCCGGCACACTCGTATCGCGGTAAATCGACGCAGGACCAACAAACGACTGCGCCAGTCCACAGAACCCACGATCCGCCCACCACGCCGTCCGAAACGACAACATCACCTTGGTGTAGTAACCATATCTGAATGAATCAACCAGCAGCTGCTTAGCAGCAGGTAGTTGCGGCTCGAATTTGATCGTCTTAAGGACAGGTGTCGGCACTGAACAAATGACCTTCCGAGCCTTGACCACCAATCCACTCTCCGTTTTAACATAGTTCACCCCTTTCTGCACCTGTGTAATCCCCACCACTCTCTGCCCGAAGCGAACTGTATCCGTGGGCAATGACTCTGCCAGCGTCTTCGCAAAGATCTGCGTCCCCTGTCGCACACGCAGATACTGCGCGCCGTGTTTCCGATCCGATCGCATCTGGAGTAATCCGCCACCCGATTTGCAGTAATTGAGGAAGTAGAGGGCGGAGATGTCCTGGGGTTCCTGACCCAGCATGGCGCGAGTCCAGACGGAGGCGTTTGCGACAGCGATGGGGCTGGCGTTGCGGGAATGCAGATAGGCGAGGAAGGAGAGGGAGTCGAGTTCGGCATTCTGGGGTCGACTGGTGGAGAGAGATTGGCAGTCAAGTTCGGCAGTGTCGCGGATAAGTTCAATTTCTTTTTGGATTTGAGGGGTTATCTGGACGCAGTTAGCGGGGTGAGTTATATCGCGGTGGGAAGGAGGTAGCATACGCATGGAGTCTGCCCGTAGGGGAACGCAGTGAGGGTGCCGTCCTCTCGCTGCAAAAGACAGTTACCCGTCGTATTCTGCTCGATCAATTCAGCACCAGCCCGTTTTGCCAGCTCATGCATCATGCTCTGGTTGGTATCGTTGATCCAGGCAGCGCCGAGATCGACCACCCCGGTGCCACTTGGCAAGGGACAAGACCAAGTCTTGCCGCCCACGCGGTCGCGGCCTTCGAGCACGATGCACGAGTGACCAGACTGGAGGATGGTTTCGGCAGCCATGAGGCCGGACAGGCCGGCGCCAATGATAAGCACATCGGTCGTTTCTGTGGAAGAGGGAAGAGAAAGCGAAGTTGGGACAGAGTCCGGCACCGCAACGGTAGCCTCAATCTCGAATTTCCAGCCCGGGACAGCTAGCTGAGGTACTGGAACAAGAGTAATGGCCGGTTTGTGGCCGGCGAGCCATGTCTGTAGAGGTCGGGTGTGTAGACGGTTATTGGGGTCGTAGTCGACGATGTAGAGGGTGAGTTTGACTACATCGCGAGGGGTAGCGCCGGTGGCGGCTAGCACACGGTGTAGATTCACAAGGGCAAGATGGATCTGCGAATTGTAATCGGCAGGGGCAGTGCCTTCAATGGTGCCTGGTTGGCCCGAGACATGGAGATATTTGTTGGCGGATGACACCACGCCAGGGGCGTAGTAGGCGGAGGTAGCCAGGACGGTTGCTGGAGCCATTGTCAGTGGATTGAAGCTGATAACCGGTGTTTCTATGTGGTAAAGAGGTGGGATAGATATAGGGCAAAAACAAAGTCCGAAGAATGAAACTGGTTATCTTATCGTGCGGGGAAGTCTTGACTTGCCTGTTTGGAGTGGGCCGGGGTGACTTGCCTGCATTAAATCCACTCCACCGCCAGTTGGGGGAATCTCTATCTTATCGTAGATCGACATACTGCAAGATGGATATTCAATCCGCGGAACTGCCTTTTCGGTTGTTTGAGCCATTGAGTAGACAATCCGGAAAATTATATATACCAGTTGTAGATCTAGTCCGTATTGCCAATCACTACCTTGCAGTGTACATACATCGAAATGGCCAACCGTCCCAAAGATCACGACTCCAAAGTCCTCACTATCGCCGATCTGGCCATTGAGGCCCAGAAACGGCTTCCTCCGGTCGTGCGCGGTGAGCAATTCTCACGAGCTATCAAATCCAGCCAATACTAAGACATGCATATAGACTACTTCAACGAAGGCGCTGGCGACCTCATCACGTACTAATTCCCACAACTCACCGCAGCCCTCTATATATACTAACAGATCACAGTCTAAAAGACAACGAAGCAGCCTACAACCGATACAAACTCCTCCCTCGCGTCCTCCGCGACGTGGATGCCCTCGACACCAGCACCACCATCTTCGGCAAGAAAGTGAAATTCCCCCTCGGCTTTGCCCCGGCTGCCGCGCACAAACTCGCCCATGCAGATGGCGAAGTGGGCACATCGCGTGCAGCTGCAGCGCACGATATCCCCATGTGCTTGTCCTCGTGGGCAACAAC
Organism: Aspergillus eucalypticola CBS 122712; assembly: GCF_003184535.1. NCBI lineage: Eukaryota > Fungi > Ascomycota > Eurotiomycetes > Eurotiales > Aspergillaceae > Aspergillus > Aspergillus eucalypticola. The sequence continues at coordinate 204,490 of NW_020290313.1, forward strand.
AGGCATCGATGATGTGATTGCCCAGGGGACGGGGAATCCGTATGCAATGCAGGTGTCCTTTTTCAGGGATGTAGAGATTACGAGGAGGATTATTCAGAAGGCCGAAAGTGGGTGTCCAGTTGAGCAGTATAACGTTCGCGGTTGCTGATGACAGTAAAGAAGCCGGATACAAAGCACTATTCGTGAGCGTGGATCTCCCTGTACTAGGGAACAGATTGAACGAGTCTCGGAATAACTTCAATTTCCCGAGGGATATGCGGTTTCCAGTACTGGCAGAGGGAATTGAGGAGTTGGGGTTGAAGGACACGTATGAGCGTGGCTACGGTATGCACTTCATTTCCTTCTGCATATCGGCTACTAACAGAGTATCCAGATGGCTCTATTCACTGGGACAAGACGATCGCCTGGCTACGACAAAACACGAAGCTCGAGATCTGGCTCAAGGGGGGTACGTCCATCCTCACTCCTGTGGTTACTATGTATAGACTAACAAGAACAGTCTACTCTCCCGAGGACATCCAACTAGCCATCGACCACAAAGTCGACGGCGTCGTCATCTCCAACCACGGCGGTCGCCAACTCGATGGCGTGCCCGCTACCCTGGACGCACTGCGCATCTGCGCGCCCGTAGCAAAAGGGAAGATCCCTCTAGCAGTGGACGGGGGCATTCGACGGGGAGCAGACGTGTTCAAGGCGATTGCGCTGGGCGCGTCGATGTGTTTTGTGGGGAGGATTCCGATCTGGGGATTAGCGGTAAGCTTCAGACATATTACCATATTTGTTCAGGTGATTGACAGTCGGTATAGTATAACGGCGAGAAAGGCGTCGACCTAGCGGTCAAGATCCTCTTCGACGAGTTCTGTCGCACAATGAAGCTTGCAGGGTAAGTGACCACGTCAACGTGCATATGGCAGATACTAATGAATGTGGACGTATGCAGGTGTCGAACTATAGCAGATATCACGCCGGAGCATCTGGCGGTACTAGAGACGAATGGGCTATTGGCGAAGCTATAATCATTATGAAAGAACAAGTTTGAACATACATACCACTTAAAGATAGAACGAACAGCCTCATAAAGAATACAATAAACATAACATGGATCTAGTACATAGTAACAATCAAACTACTCCCACAACTTCCTCCAAAACCCCTTCTTCTCCACTTCATCCCCATCATCAACCCCTAATGCCTCCACCTCCTCCAACCCACTTACCAAATCCACCTGCTCAGCAGGAATCCACCACCCATCCTTCCACCTCATCACCCGATGCCCAGCATAAACTCCCACAAAGACAAACAACCCCACATACGAAGTCAGAAACGACGACACACTCCAGTGCCCATGAAAGAAGACCTCAAACCCGTTACACAGCAACAGTATCGGACAAGCCATTGTGGCAATGATCCCCATCCACGGCTGCAACCTCGACCGATACGGAAGATCCTTCAAACCCTGAGCGTTACACGCCGCCCTGAACCTCAAGAATATAATCCCGCAGCACGTCCACGACGTAAACCCCGCCGTGTTGGTGATATTCACGAACCAATTGAACGCAGTGCTGGCGCCGGAACTACAGTCCATGTACGCCAGCAGGGAGAACAGCGAGCTGCACAGTACAGCGTAGTAGGGCACGCCGTGGCGGGTACAGCGGGTGAAAATCTTGGGGGCGCTGCCTGCCCTCGCGAGGGAATAGAGTGTCCGACTGGACATGTAGAGGTACGAGTTCGCGGAGGACCACGCGGAAGTGATGATGACGGCGTTGACGACGGAGTCGAGGCCGTGAATACCGGCGCGTTTGATGGCGATGACCCAGGGGGAGGCGGCGACGCCGGTACCATTTGTCAGTCCGGAGGCATTACTTGGGCAGATAACGCCGATGGCAAGAACGCCAAGGATGTAGAAGATGATGAGGCGGTAGAAGTACTGCTTTGCAGCGCGGGGGAGATTCTTGCGAGGGTTCTGCATCTCGCCTGCAGCGACGACGAGGAGTTCCGGGGCGAAGTTAAAGGAGAAGACGGAGTAGCAGAGGGTGTAGAGGAAGGCGCAGAAGCGGCCGGTGGAGCCGGAGACGAGATAAGTGTTGAAGGCACCGGGGGTCTTCCAGTAGTGGAAGCCTAGACGGGTGTGGTTGGGACCGCCACCGAGGAAGAGGACGAAGGAGAGGATGAGGAGACCGATGATGAGGAAGACTTTGAGAGATGCGAACCAGAATTCGGTCTCGCCGTAGACTTTGACGGGAAAGAAGTTGAGCGCGAGGACGACCATGAGCATGAGGGTGATCCAGACGGCGAGGGGGACTGGGTTGGACCAGTAGTCGATGACGAGGGCAGCGGCGGTGGTTTCGTAGGCGACGAGGATGCCGAAGCTGTACCAGTAGAGGAGGCCCATGGCGAAGCCTAAGCTTGAGGAGACGAAGCGGGTGCCGTAGGCAGCCATTGAGCAGCCGCTGAAGGGGAGGTAGGTGTTCATTTCGTTGGTGGCGGTGATAATGGCGTAGACGATAATACAGATGGTGATGTAGGCGAGGAGAATGTTGGCTGGGCCGGCCAGCGCGAGCACTTCTCCTACTCCCACGAAGAGACCTGTGCCTATGGTGCCGCCGATGGCCATCATCTGGGCATGGCGGGACTTGATGCCACGCTGGGTGACGGGGGCAGCATCATGGGGGAGAATCTGGCCTTCAGCATATGAGGCAGTGCGATCGAGGACCTCGAGTGATTTTTCGTCGGGGGACTTGGTCATAATTGCTACAGTAAACTGAGATATGGATTGAATGAATTGAAACTAAGGAAATTGTAGCTAGGTACAGAGGGTATACAGGGCATTTATCAGTTCGCAGGACACTGCATGTACAGAATCTGGGGTTACGTGGGAACTGAGCTTTGCCTTCGCAGATCCCGATACCAGATAAAGACTGAGAGATACGAGGCCATTAGTGTCACTGTGGCTTGAGCACGGACATTGGATAAACGAATGTCAGCTGCATCATTGCGGAGAAGCAGCGGGTTGTATCTATCAGGCCTTGCTGGTTCGCCTCTAGTTCAGTTTCGAGCCAGATCCACTGCCGGGGCTAGCCCGAGGTTATCAGTTGGCTAGCAAGGCAAGTCTCCCCTGCTGCGTGTCTCTTGACCTGCCTATTGCATTCACCCTTGCATACCCTAACTCTCCACGCCAAACCAGTCGGGCAATTGTCGACTAAATCACAAGACACCGTGGGATAAAAAGTAAAACGTGCAGGTAGAAATATAAGTCCTGACATACTCAGATATTCCACACTGCAACGCCAATGTGGACTCGATTCATATCCTTTCGTACGTTGAATAGTCCAACACAGCACCATGTCCTCAACCACAACCACCATCGTAGCGAAGAAGGAAGACCCTTCAGAGGCCACAGAGTCAAACACCACTGGAAAATCAGCCATCCAGGCCATCTCACAAGGAGCCACCCTACCAGGCATCCCTTCCTTTACCTCCGCGGACAAAAAGCGAAGATGGATGCTCGAGCACATGGCTGGTGCCTTCAGAGTATTCGCTCGCAAGGGTTTCTCCGAAGGAATGAGCGGGCACATCTCCTTGCGTGATCCAGAGCATCCAGACTGCTTCTGGACGAATCCGTATGACCTCCCACCAACACACCAACAAGACCGGTCCAGGTACACCAGCTAACAATCCCAGACTCGGGCTCCATTTCGGTTTAGTCAAAGTTTCCGATCTCATCCTACTAAACCACGCCGGCGAACCAGTCGGAGGCAATCGATCGCGGCCAGCCAATGCCGCGGGCTTCCAGATCCACGGCGTCCTGCACAAGATGTATCCGCATGTGAACGCGGCGTGCCATGCCCACTCGAAGTACGGCAAAGCGTGGTCGACGTTCGCCAAGCCTTTGGATATGATCAACCAAGACGTTACTATGTTTTACGGCGATGCGCAGGCTGTTTACCCCGAGTTTGGGGGCGTCGTGCTAGAGAAAGAGGAGAGTCTACGTCTGGGTAGACACTTGGGTGACAAGGGAAAGCTGCTGATACTGCGCAACCATGGCCTTCTTACGGTCGGACAGACTGTTGATGAAGCGGCTTATCTGTTCACTCTGGCTGAGAGGAGCTGCGAGATTCAACTGCAGGTGGATGCGGCTGCTGCTCAGGATTTGGAGAAGAAGCTTATTGAGCCGGAAGCGGCTGAGTTTACATTCAAGATGACTAGTGATCCGGTGAGTTACACCCAAGTCTTTGGGGATGGAAGGTATGGCTAATAAAAGCAGGAGGCGTTGTATCATGAATTCCAGCCAGATTATGAAATGGAGCGAGCACTCTGCAACGATCAGTTTCTACAGTGAGTGTGGTCGCATGTGGTCGAATTTGATTGTACGATGTATTGAGTATGATGGTGATGAGAAGATGAAGTTTCAAGGACGTGTCGTCATATGTAGAACAAACTCAAGTTGCTTTCCCGCATAATCTGCGGCCAACTGGCGCTGGCGTTACTGTTCAGGTGGTGTCGTTGTCTCTCCCAGACCTGCCTTGCTATCCTTAATGCCAGCTTAAAAGTTCCAAGCCCACTTTTTCTGGCCGATATCTCGAACCAGCCCGCAAACCAGTCTTGTAGTGTAGGATCCAAAGCCTCGCAGGCGGCAATAAACGCTACCCAAAGAAAAGGAGCAGCCACGCGAGTCGCCGGCATATCGTCTCTTGCTACCTGAGCTAGGGCGTCTCGCACTTGCCACGCTTTATCTTGGAGGATCATCGGATCCACATCGTAGATCCGCCGATAAAAGAAGATAATGAGGGCTTTATGAATTGCAGAAATCATCAGGCGAACAACCGTGGCATTTGTCTGAGCGATGATACTGTCTGGATCCGCATCTGACACTGACGGTGGTCGCCAAGTGGAAATGCATCGCTCTAAGCTCCGCGCCCGCGCGGAGAACTGCTTAAAGTCCAACGCCCCCGTATAGCTTCCCAAGTCCGAGAGGTCTCGCTCATTGCCTAGTCGCGTTACTTGTGATATTAGAAATAGTAGAGACTCGGGAAGGCCAAAAACATGTGGGTACATGGTCGAGTCCCACTGGCCCGGGATTTCTAAGTGCAAATCATTTTCTCCCTGGTGCTGCTCCTTCAACTCGCTCATCCGCTGGTCCAATCGACCTTCCCATTGCCGAAGGCGGAACGAGCGAGTGGAAGCGATGGAGCGCACTGTATCGGGGGATGCATAGTCGGACTCTATCTCTACATTGGACACAGGGAGAACGGAAGTGCTCTCCTGGAAGATACGTAGATAGACATAGCAATGGTGCAACAAGCGGACCTTGCGTGATTTCCGCGTTTTAGGCAAGCCACGAAAACGAACCCAGTTTTCGCAGTCTAACAGACATCGGCGCACCCGCTCTGTGCTCCCTTGGTAGGCCTATATGTATGGTGAGACATGTACTCTGCTCAGCTGCGGCTGGTGTTGCTTACCGAAACCGTGCCCATGCACAGCAAGGCGATGAGGACATCTTTGTACTTGACTTTTTTGACGCTTGATGACGCATCGTGTAATGCTCGCTTGAGGTGATTTTGAGCTTCGGTAGCAAAGGTCTCTGCCTGTCTCTGCCAATATTCGCTTGCGCTGCGCGTCAAGGAAGATAGACGCTGGGTGAAGGCCGCAGTGGCGAGAATTGCGTAGAAGATGGACATCCGGGTGTTGTTGGCCAATTCGCCCATGGTCAGCAACGCCAGAGTCTCCATAGCGGGGGGTATGTATAGCATACTCCAGGGGCTCTTTTCCAGCTGGATTGGGGTGAACAGTTGAGTGACATTCTTGGTGTATGCAGACAGCAATAGGGGGGCATCTGGCGGGGCCAGGTTGGTCACAGATGGAGCATATCGGATCTCCGGCGACGACAATAACGATGCTTGCAGAGGAACCGATGGCGATGGTCCCATAAGGAAGCCTCCTGACAGGGATTGCGGGGAAATCCCATCATTTTCCGCAGAAGGTAGGGTTGCGGCGAAGAAATCTTGAGCATCCAAGTCGGCAGAAACGTCTACATTCACATGGCCAAACAGACACTCCATGAGGGGATCGTTGCTAAAGGCATCGTCCAAGGAAGTTTCCAGCCCAACATTGACCGGACTGTCTTCTACCCGAGGGAGGGGCTCGTCAACTGGGTCCAGGGGGGCTTCGGGAAGGTCCATCTCGACCTGAACCACCCGAAAGGCACCAAAGGGACCCATGCGGGTAGTGAAATTGGTACTGGTCTCCTCCTCCTGGCTCTCGCATTGACCATCAATCTTGGTCAGAATGGTGTGGACGTCATCCAAGTCCAAGCTGTCGGTTAACTGCTCACTCATACGCTGACGTATGTCCTCACTGAAGAGGGGACGGCGACATCGTGAGCTCTGGTTCTCACTCGCATCGAACAACAGCCGAATCTCGTACCTCTCACAGACTAGCCCCGCACGCTCACACACGAGGCAAGATGGCCTGGTCTCATCACACTTTGCATGGCGCCGACGACAGGTCTCGCATCCTCCCAAGGAACGGGAGCGCACTGGGGTGTCAGTTGGCTTGCCAGGGCGAGCAGGGGCCTCGGTGGTGGTGGTGGTGGTGACGGCGGCCCCTGATGTCATGGAGATCGATAAGCAGTCGATATGAGAAGCAATAGATATGGTATGTAGTGAATAAGTGAGGGGGAAGATGTCGAGCGAGGAGAGTTGCCTGGAGGATAACGGGGAAGGTGAGGCCGGAATGGCCTGCCTATTTGGTGTTGCGGGCAAGCGGGGTTGACGGAGTTGAAGCTAAGATTATCGCGATTATCGCGAGGATCAGCCACTTGCCGATAGTCTCGATAAGGCGTGATAGCATCATCTGTCCAACCAGGCAGGTTAATTCCATGGTCATGATTTACCTCTCACCATTTATAACAACCCCCATTAAGATCCCGATAACAACAGGTTGGCCTCATTCCTCGTCTACATCTCCGCCCCTACTCACTCACCATGCAAAACAAAGCCAACATCCTGCTAATCGGCTGTGGTGGGATCGGCACTATTGCTGCGCTGAACTTGGAACTTGGAGGCAAAGCCATTGTCACTGCTGTCCTGCGTTCCAATTATGATCATGTCAAAGCGCACGGCTTCTCCATCAGATCTATCGACCACGGAGAGGTGAAAGGCTTCCGGCCGTCAATCTGTATGCAGCCACTCATTTCCATGTCAGCAGTTTCCTACTAACAGTTGCCTTGATAGTACGAAACACTATCCCAGACGTTGAGAAAGAGAACCTCCCCCCATACCGGTACATCGTCGTCACCACCAAGAATTACGCCGATGTGCCCCCGACCGTAGCAGAGATCATCCGCCCCGCCGTCACCAGGGGCTACACGCGCATCGCGCTCGTCCAGAATGGCCTGAACATAGAAAAGCCCCTTATTGCCGCTTTCCCAGAAAATATCATCCTCTCGGGCGTCAGCTTCTGTGGTTCTCATCAGGTCTCCATGGGAGAAATCGTCCACGAAGACGATGACGAGCTTTACGTGGGAGCCTTCCGCAACCCCAATCTAGAACCCGACGAAGAGGATGCGGCCGCTAAAGAATATTGTGAGATTTATGGAGCCGGTGGCAAGTGTAATCCTCAGTTCAGCCCCAACGTCGGGTTCAGTCGCTGGCGGAAGCTGCTGTACAATGCCTGCTTGAACCCCATTTGTGCCATCACGGATCTAGACACCGGTCGCATCCAGCTGGCAGACGGCGCCATTGAGAATTTGGTCCGACCGGCCATGGAAGAGATCCGCGCAGGTGCCAAGGCATGTGGACATGACCTACCACCCGAGCTGGTGGACTTTATGATCACGATGGATCCCATTACCATGTACAATCCCCCCAGCATGCAGGTAGATATCCGCAATAGCCGGTTTTGCGAGTATGAGAACATCGTGGGAGAGGCACTGAAGGAAGGAAAAGCCAGGGGGGTCCCCATGCCGACACTAACAGTGTTGTACGGCCTTCTCAAGGCCATCCAGTGGCGGACCAAGGAAAGGAAGGGGATGGTGCAGATTCCGGAACCGGAGGACCATACAGTCAAGAAGTGATAGACTAATGAATTATAATGACTATAATAATCCCTTTAGCATAGCTAGCTTCTGGGTGGGATGGATAGACAGGAATTTGCAATGCCACTGCATATTGCGACAGTGATAAGTGATAAGAGGATATTCGTGTCCCGATTCGCTGATACAGAACTGTGGCTGTAAGTAACAGTTCGATGTGGCTAGAGTCCTGTCGTCTACAATCACACCCAGTGAATAACTCCAATCAGGAGGGTGAAGACAGTGCATAATCTGGTGGGAGCGACCGAGCGGGAGCCCGCAGATTACGTTAGAAAACCAAAGCAAATGAAGGATTCGGGGGCCAAAGGATCAATTCTTCGTCAGACATCAATTTGCCGGACGATGGAGTTGGGTGTAGGAAGCATGATGGCCAATAGACGGACAAAATGGCCTGCAGAAATGTGGAAATACATTGTTGCGGTATCCCTCGGCATCAAACCAAGCGGGGTGAGGCTCGTCAATTGCTATAAGATCATCCATCAGGTATTGTTGATAGCCTGACTTGATCTTATGTCAAGCTGCTGTCTCGTGTTGTGGAGTATCAAGGTAAAACCACCAGAAGCAGTAATTCAGTGACCATGGCTCCCAAGATACCAGTTCCTCGCAAACGGCTTTTGACCACCGAAATAGATGCCATCGCCGAGAGTAATCCCGAGAGACGATTCTGCGTAATGCCCAAGGGCTCGGAGCTCTCAGATGGCTTGCAAGAAATTTCATTCAAGGATCTCTCACGCGGCATCAACTTTTTGTGCTGGTGGATAGAAGCGCAAGCTGGTACAGATGTACCTGTTGGGTCAACGGTGGCATACATGGGTGCCAATGATATTCGCTACTTTATTTTCATCGTGGCATGTCATAAGACTGGCTACAAGGTGGGATACTTCCGACTTCGTGGACGTTCCGCTTGTATACTGACCTTTATCAATCAGCCATTGCTACTTTCGAGTAAGAACTCTGATGAAGCTCAACTGTACTTGCTACATGAGACCAAGTGTAACCAGTTCTTTTACACTGCGGAGAGGGAGCGGAAGGTAGCAGAGCTTAAGCAACTCCGTCCCGAACTAAATATCGTTAAATTACCCGCATTAGATGCCATCTTGGAGGGACAAGAGGGTTCACGCTTCTACCCATTTACTCAATCTTACGAGGAGGCTGAGGATAAGGTCTTCCTCATTGTGCATAGTTCTGGATCAACAGGTATGGTCTCCCTTCTCAAAATGGCGAATCTAGCTCAAGTAAACTCACTTCTCAGGAATGCCCAAGCCTATTCCCCTGACCCACGGCTATTTCAGTGCCTTGGATGCCATTGTCCATCTCCCTCGTCCGGGCGACCGGAGACTTACTATCTTCTGTGATCTCAGCCCGGATAACCTTGTTCTCAGCGTAGTTCCGTTCTTTCATATGATGGGGATCGTCGCTTTCACCACGTCCATCTTCCACTCGGTACCTTTCCTCTATGGGCCAGAGAAGCCCCTTTCGGTTGGCTTCTTAACGGACCTTATTAAATTCGGTCGACCAACTACAGCGCTTCTTCCCCCGTCAATCCTTGACGATGTTTCCTTGTCCGAGGCAGCCCTGCTCACGTTGGGCACAATGGAAAGTGTTTACTTTGGTGGAGCACCACTCTCATCAGAAACAGGTGACAAGGTCCGCAAATACACGAAACTGATCACAGCACTGGGATCCACCGAAACCAATCTCATCCCTTCCATAGTTCCCGAAAAGGACGAAGATTATGGTTATCTCGAGTGGAATCCTAATTACGGCGCTGTTATGGAGCCTGTTGGAGATGATATCTATGAGCTGGTCATTCCTCGCCCGCCCACACGCAATTATCACGGCATCTGTCATACGTTTCCTTCGTTCACTGAGTACCATACTAAGGATCTATTCACACGACATCCGTCTAATCCCCGACTATGGAAGCATCATGGTCGCCTAGACGACGTCATCGTTCTGAGTAATGGGTTCAAGTTCAATCCTGTCATGTTGGAGACCATGATCGAGGCGCATCCTCTTATTTCCCGGGCATTGGTGGTCGGAAAGGGACAATTCCACACTGCTCTGCTGGTCGAGCCATACTGGGATGCATTTGACTCATACCTTGACCCCAATTCTTTCATTGATGATATCTGGCCTGCGATCGAGGAGGCAAACAAAACTATAGCCGCCCACGGACGTATCATGAGAGACAAGATCGCTCTTTCTAAGAGGGATAGGCCATTCCAAACCACACCAAAGGGTTCGACGCGAAGGGCTGCTGTAGTCAAAGACTACGCCAATGAGATTGATGCCATTTATACCATGACTGACGAGGCAACCCTTGCAGTGGACGAGCTTCCAGCAAACCCAGACCTGTCTAATCTTAGTGAATACATTCATGATTTGGTTACTAAGACCCTCCAACAATCTGGCTTTGGTCCCCAGGAAGACCTCTACAAACTTGGTCTCGACTCTTTGCAAACCATCCAAGTCGCTAAGTATCTACGCAGCGCTTTATTTGTCCACTGCGGTGGCCCAAGTATGGTAGAGTTGACGACCCAGATGGTTTACGCAAATCCGACCGTGGAGAAGTTGGCCCAGCTGCTTCTGCGGGTGCTGAACGGTGGCAATGCGACAGATGTCTCCCGCCCAGAAAAGCTCAACAGTCTCATTGAAAAATACACATCCAGCTTACCAATCCAGGGCTTCATCCCAGAGCAGACTGCAAACACCCACACGACTCTTACAGTGATACTGACAGGATCCACCGGGTCGTTGGGGACTTACCTCCTGCACACCCTCCTCGAAGACCCGAGCGTCGCGAAAGTATACTGCTTCAACCGAAGCAACGCCCAGTCCAAACAAGAAACGATCTTCCAACAGAAAAGCCTTCATATTACTCCAGTCTCCCTTAGGAAGGTGGAATATCTCACCGTCTCCTTTAGCGATCCACATTTCGGTCTTCCCTTACCCGAGTACAACGCCCTCCTGACCACCGTAACAACAATAATCCACAACGCCTGGAAAGTCGACTTCAACCACAGCGTCGACTCATTCGAAGACCCGCACATTCGCAGCGTGCGGCACTTCATTGACTTTAGTCTCCAGAGTACTCATCTTGCGCACGTCCATTTCATCTCATCAGTGGGCACCGTAGGCGCCTGGACTTGGGACATGGGACCAACCATCCCTGAAAGCCCACTTGAAGACAGCAAGGCATGTCCGAGTCAAGGGTACGGAGAGTCCAAGTACATCTCCGAACGGATATGTCATGAAGCAAGCCGCAGGTCGGGCGTCCCGACTACCGTATATCGCGTGGGACAGATAGCAGGTCCGATCACAATAGAAGGTCTATGGAATTCCCAAGACTGGCTGCCTACTATTATCAAGACATCAAAGGCAATAGGGCTAGTTCCGGACACGCTGGGTTTGAGGGCTGTTGATTGGATTGCCGTGGTAACACACCCTTCCATCCTCCGTCTAGTGGATAGCTATGTCTGGCTACTAATGCACTATCCTGGAATGCAGGACACCCTCGCCCGCATAATCACCGAATTCATTCACACTCGCGCCGTTACAGTGTCTTCTGCTTTTCCACACGCAGTATTTCACCTCGTCAACCCATCAAAAACAACCTGGGAAGCACTCGTCCCTGCCGTCCAGGACATGTACCCGGACATGAAACCGGTGGGTTTCACAACGTGGGTAAAACACCTCCAAGAATTGAGCATGAAAAACCCATCCAAGCAGGAGATCGCAGAGAAGCCTGCTCTCAAGCTACTCGAATTCTACCGTGAGTTCGCGGAAGGTGCTACGCTCTTGGTGCCGCTTGAGGTGGACAAGGCAAAGAAGGCAAGCGGAATTATGGCTGCACTGGGGCCTATTACGGGAGATGATATGAGGAATTGGTTGAAGCAATGGTCGTTCTAAGGTTGTCGTTAGCTTGGTACTCAGTGTAGCGGGGCTATAAACGAATCAATAGTCATCTCGCTGGTGGAATGGAATGAGTTGTAACGGTTGTTTTTAGGATCAAGTAAGCACTGCAAGCCATAGCGGAAGGAACGTACAACGGGTGTCTATGCTTGCCGAGTTCGATTTCTTCGCGCCTTCCTACTGTCCGTCCTAGCTGAGGTTGTGTCGTCTGGCCCGCCGAAGAGACTTGTTTCTTGCTCAACTCAACATCTTACATTCTCTGCTATTATCCATCTACTCGTTCAGTCCTTTCAGAGAACCAATTTCTGCACACTCACTTTATTGTACTTTTTTGCTTGAAAACCACACCAGATCCAGTCTTTTATTCAGGTCACCATGGCTGTCTTGACCTTGGAGGGTGGAGACAATGAGTATAACAGGGCGATGAGAGGCAACTATTCGCGGTTGGAAGCTTTTCGAATCATACAGGAGTGTCTAGCGCCAGAATATACTGTTACCATAGAGCAAACTGCCCAAGCACTTCATAAACTGCTCCCGCCACCAGATGACCCTACTTACCCCGGTGGTGCTGACTTGTTCGGAGACCTTACACTTGAGTTATCTCAGCAGGTGGAGTACGATAATCCTGCTCAAGACCGTTATGTGCGGGTGATTCAAAGACTGCAAGACTCGGACCGCGTGAAAAAATATATACCACAACCTGAAGGTGTCGGTGTGAGTGATATTTACCTAGAAACTAGCCTGAGCCAAGCAGCGAAACTAACATTCTAGTACCAGGGATACGGTCGCTATGAAATCATGCCACAATTGAAGACCAATTTAGGACAATATTCGGCGCAACGTACGTCTGGGTCCCCTTCCTCTCTTTTCATAGAGGCCGTGTTTGTGTACAGCACCTGTGCAACAAAGCCTCCGTCATGCTAGCTTCTAAAATCAGTAATCTTCGAAGACTGACAACTTCTCAGGAATGGACAGGAATGGAAACCAAAATTACTTTGTTAACGTTCGGGCCTTTATAGCGCGCCTTTGCAGAGTGGGAGCTTTGCAAGGTCAGGCTTGGTTAGTCAATGAAATGAAGGCTACCTTCGAAGAAACACTGCCAGAACAGTTCCATGTCGTATCCATCATGGGTGCTGCAATTATTATCGAGTTTGCTGGGGGTTGGCTGTATGAGGAGGTCGTTCGAGCACCTAAGCTTGACGAAATAAACGACAACCCATTGTGGGCAACTGGTTATTACTACAACGGTCCTCGGTATGGCATCGCGAGGTGGAATCACTGGCAAAGGCTATTTCGGTGGGCGGAACAGACAATGACACTTGATCGGGAGAGCAAACGGCTTATATTCTATGCCGAGTGGTGTATGCATGGAATGTCGAGGTCCCTTCAGCCTTACTAGATGACGTTGGCTTTGAGCTATCCTCCATATGCTTTTTGTCTTCTGGAGCTCGCCTCAACTTAGGTAGATGTGCAGAAATCCTATTTTTAGCTCGGTGGTCCTTTTCCTTGCTGTGCTAACAGAATCATGTCCGACTGGTAGTTTGAGGTGGACGATACAACATCGGACTCGGACCTTGCGTTTCTGCGAGGGTGTAGAGATCTTCATGAAGGCTCCATCAACCCTAATGAAGGTTAAAATGCTTAGAGGTCATAATAAGATGTTACAATGGGTTCTTCTCATTGCAGTCGACGTGGGCGATCGTAGCCGATTACTTTATGGGTTCAGTGTACTCTGTATACCAATGCAGTTTCTGAAGCGAGACTGCCTACTTTAGTGATGAATTGGACTTAGCGAGGGAGATAAAGAGAATGAATGAGCTCGTTCTAGTAAGATCCAATACAGAACACGCGGGCCGTTGAGAAAACAAAATGTCAAGGTGCGCATGAACAGGAAGGGCGCATAGCACGGGAGGGAGAAGCGGGAAGGGGCAAAAAAAGAAAAAAGACAAAAAAAGAAACAGCTGGAGCTGCGGGGAATCGAACCCCGGACCTCTCCCATGCTAAGGGAATATTATACCACTAAACCACAGCCCCTTTGCTGTTGAAGAGCTGCTTGTTATTTTGCATTATGAGCAGAGACATAGTCTATCAGAGTTGATGGGGCCATAACCATCCTCTGTATGATTACAAATTGCGCCAGTTATAATAACTACCAACTAAGTCGTCTACGGTGTAAGCAGAGTGGATTTGAAGGATTGAGACTCGGGGTTTACGAATAATGCCGGTCTATCTCCTGGTGATGTTTTCGATGGATTTTCTTATTTCTAAGCAGCAGCAGGATGGCAGTGGTTGAATGGCCCACATTGTAGCTTTGACCCAGGTAAATTTGGCAAAGACGGAGCTCCCTCGTTTACGGTTAAGCACTCCCAGGAATATAAAGCCCTGTAAAATCCCCTATAAACCCAGACAGATATTCATCGCATCTCTCTTCACATCAGCTTCCAATTCACCACATCTTCAAGCACCCGCCATGCCCATCTTCGACGCAACAGCCACCAGCGAACAGGTCATCGAAGCCTTCAAGTCCAACATCAAGGGCAAGACCTTCGTCATAACCGGTGCCGGCAAGCCCAGCATCGGCAGCCAGATAGCCACATCTCTAGCCAAAGCCGCGCCAGCACATATCCTCATTGCCTCACGCACCCTCGGCAAAGTCCAACCCGTGCTCGATGAAATCCACGCCATCGACAGCACCATCAAAACCACAGCAGTACAGGTGGACCTAACAGACCATGAGTCCGTCCGCCGCGCCGCAGACGAGATCCTCGCCGCAGCACCCAAGATCGATGCCCTGATCAATAGCGCCGGGGTGATGGCAATCAAGGAATACACCCTGGACAAGCAAGGAATAGAGCTACAGCTCTCGGCCAACCACGTCGGCCACTTCTTACTTACCAACATGCTCGTGCCAGCCCTCGAGGCTGCTGGCTCCGCTCGTGTAGTCAATCTGACCAGCTCTGGGTACCTTATCTCACCGTTCCGCTTCGAAGACTGGAACTATCCCGACGGGAAAGAATACGACCCCTGGACGGGGTACGGGCAAGCAAAGACAGCCAATATCATATTCACATATGGCTTGACCCACCGGCTACGACATAAGGGAATTGCCGCCATCGCCGTCCATCCAGGCTATAACGGAGACACTAAACTCGGCAGTCACCTCACGTGGGACGATTATGCTGGCATCTCTGCAGTCGCAGTACGGAATACCGGGAGGGAGTTTGTTTTCAAGGAGCCGCGGTTCAAGACGTATACTCAGATCGCGGCGACGCCGTTGATTGCGGCGCTCGATCCGGAGTTGCAGGCTCTGGCGCCGGTGTTTATGCAGAATAGTGTGGTTAGTGAGGCTGCGGAGTATGCGAGTGATCTGGGGAGTGTGGAGGCTTTGTGGAGGTTGAGTGAGGAGCTTGTTGGGGAGGTGTTTCGGTATTAGCTTTTCAATAAGTAGATGGGGAAGGTAGATTTCTGGTGGCGTTCAAGCACCCTAGGAGTGGACAGGGGTGGATACATGGACACTATCGCCTTTATTTCTTACGTGAGACGTTTGGAATGCGTTGTCTGACACCCAAGCGAACTTACTTTTCTATGGTACTCTGGCATATCTGACTGTACCTGGAGATGAATACAAAGCCGGTCATTGCATATTTTATTTTGTTTTTGTATCTCTTCGCTCGTATAATTCTTCCAATCATTATTACTTCAATGAAGTGCATCAAGTTGAAAGTCCAGGTAGTGTTCCATCTGTGGTATACTAGTCCCTCACCCCTGAGCTTCCTGTAATCAACCTGTCATAGTGAACTCAAGCTCTAGGTAAGAGCTTCTGCGCGTTTCCAAAATATACCATATCCCGAAGCTCCTCATTCATGTGGAACGCATCCAGGTTCTCCCGGTATCCAGCTACTTTGATCGGGGGAGCATTCGGGTAATCGGACCCTAGTACTTGTTTAGCATCTAGTAGTACATGCCAGCTATGTATATACTCACCATACATAATATGGTCATGCGGTATCAAATCCAGCAGAAGATTCAAGACAGCCGGGGCACTCGAAAGGGCAAGGTCGTAGTAGAACGAGCGCAGTGCTTCCATAAACTCGAAGTAGGACTTGCCATAAGGCCCCTGTGTGGTCATCGTGTCTCGGGAAGTTACAGCCAGCCGCGAGATCAGATACGGCAACGTCCCACCCGCATGCGAAAGGATCTTGGGACAGTTCGGGAACCGCTGCGTGACGTTAGTAACAATCATATCCACAGCAGTCCGTGTAGTCTCCTGTGGGAAGTCAAGCATGGGAGGCGGCATAATCGGATCAATCCAATTCGTGTCCTCAGGCATGGTAGGATGGATATGAACCACGGTTTTGCGATCATCCAGTTCCTTCCAGATGGGAGTGAACTGAGCATGGCCTAGATAGTTGTTTCCATTGCCGTAGCGGGTGAACACGGTGACCCCGTCGGCTTTGAGTGTGTCGAGGGAGTACTCGATTTCAGCCAATGTACCGGGTACATCCAGAAGAGAAGGCAGCGCGGCGAAGAATCCGAACCGTTCGGGGTACTGGTCGCGCACGTTGGCGGCATATTCATTGACCCTTCGGGCTAGCGACCGAGCCGTGTCGTTGTTGCCAGTAATGACTGCACCTGGTGTGGTCAGAGACAGTATGGCTTTTCGGACACCATTATCCTGCATGTCCTGGAGTGAGTCCTCGACGGTCCATGCGGGGACTGGCAGGCCCGTCGGGTCGCCGCCTGCATCTTCAACGGCTGGATGTGCGTCAGACTAATTAGTGCGGGGTCTCCATTCCGGGCAAGTATGCCCACGTACCCTGACGAAAGAAATCGGGGACGAAGTGATGGTGGATATCAATCTTCTGCGGAAGTTGATGGGCCAGAACTGCACTGCCATTGTCCATGGTGGTCGGATATCCCGGACCTATGCCACTAGTAGACATACCCAGGAAGCTTGCAATGCCGGTGGGTAGGTAGGAGAATAGATGCATTATAATCACGGCTAAAAGTCATCGATTTTTAATTGCTAACCGAGGTGACTTTTTGGTGCAGCTTGGGCTGTTGTTTGTTGCGCAGCTGTACCCGATCCCTTGCATAACTGCCAATCACGGATCCCGCGGACTTTTATCCCTCTGTCTGCTAATTGGGATGGCATGACAGGTGACATTTGGTCGGATTTGTCTGTGGCAAAGTTATACTGATCGCATTTTCTTGTCGTCGATTCTGTGTTTATTTCATGGTTCCGTGATGCTAGTAAATACTGCTAACTCCACCAGAAATAAAACTTCCATAAGAACTTGTGTAGGGAATATATAATCACTAC
This sequence comes from Aspergillus eucalypticola CBS 122712, assembly GCF_003184535.1. Classification (NCBI taxonomy): domain Eukaryota; kingdom Fungi; phylum Ascomycota; class Eurotiomycetes; order Eurotiales; family Aspergillaceae; genus Aspergillus; species Aspergillus eucalypticola. The sequence continues at coordinate 221,820 of NW_020290313.1, forward strand.
CAGCGGAGACGACGTAAAAGCAGGTATGGAACGACAACGCTAAAATCAAGCCACTGTCATCAACTGATCTCAGAAATAGAAAAATTTTATGCTAAAGTCGATTTAATAGCAAAGATAAAGGCCAGTTTACTGGCAGTACAGCTTGTGGTCAGCTATGGTGGCCATTCACCAGAAACGATTACTATGATGGGTGAGCCATGAGAAGATGAAGCCTAGTGCTGTCTCATAAAGCAAAAGTTGCATGCCTTCTTCAACGAAAAGGGGCTGTGGTTTAGTGGTATAATATTCCCTTAGCATGGGAGAGGTCCGGGGTTCGATTCCCCGCAGCTCCATATTTTGTATTTTTCTTTTTTCGTCCTTGTCGATTCGCTTAGCCTATGTCTACTTACCGTCGGTTGACTGTTCCCAGTCTGTCCATGTTGCAATGCCATTTTCCGCCCAGGCGACACATTTCTACATCGTACAGAGCACCCCTCCCCAAATGCCGTACCTCGCTGTCGCTAGATCCAAAAACTTCTCCACTGCCACCACACTGCCAATGGTCCGGTCAGAGCATTCACGAACTAATATTTCATGTCAACCGCTTAAGACCTCGGGAATGACCAGAGGCCAGTGATGGCCTACACAAGCAAAATTACAATGGTGTCAGCCTTTGCACAACAGTTATCAGCGATCAGTGTATCTAGATGGTGCAAACAGCCTCGTCTTGTTTCAACATCGACCAGGGAACGATGGCACATTCGGATCATCGGGTAGCTTCTCTAAAAAGGAAAAGTAATTGTTCATTTGACCCCAGTCAGAGCGAGAAGTTCAACATACGACCACAATACACCCCAACATTAGATGCTGGCGAGCTCAAAATCAAGGTAAACCACTACATCCAACTGCCAGAACACCCGTGTTGGGCCATCACGATTCCGACCATTCCAGTTATGCCACAGGGGCGCAGATGCATCGCATGATCAACGCACCAAGTAACCTTGTCCTCTTGTTGCTAGGAGGATGACATAGTAACAAACACTTATCTCAAAACCTCTGCCCACAACCTATTTCCAGCCTCGTGGCCTAAGTCAACACATGGCAGGCAATGGGTAGACCCCCGCCGAAATTCACTTGCTCATGACCAGCCGGCCTATCTGCGTAACGTAAACACAGTGACTGACAGGGATAGCCTTTTCGGCGGGATAAAAACAGGACAGCAACCCGGGGTGGCTGAGACACCAATTAACTCAAATAACAGCTCCCTCAAAAGATCGGGGCCCCCTGGTGAGGATTGGTGCTCTTTTGATTATCATCTATGCAGGCCGAATGAACGCACTTCTATCATGAAACTTCAACGAGATTCCAGCAGAACCGCATATCTCGTATGCCTTCTGCTCGCTCTTCAATGCACATGCTTTGTACGAGCAGAGAGCTTTACCTATCCAACAGCAACGGAATATCAGTTCATCGTGGGAGACCTTGTCAATGTATCCTGGGACGTGGTGACATCGCGTGTTTCTCTCTATGAAGTGTGCAACACCAAGATTCCCTTGCTATGTCGGTACACCTACAACTGCCACCACTGGACCTGGCTGATGGAATCACAGTAAACGTCACAAACCCCTACAGCTATGTCTGGAACGCAACCCGCGACAAATATAGAGAGTCTGGCTGCGCGTTCGAGCTCGATTCACTGGACATGTTCGGTATTCTTAACCCACCAGTACTCACAAGTGTCAAGATTGGCGTGAGCAAGCGTCAGGAAGATGATCCTCCACCTGAGTTTTATAACTTGTACGACCCGACCAGCAGCACATCTAGCAGTACTTCTAGCACTACGTCAATGAAAACTACCTCTAGTGCTACTTCAGCAACATCCACCTCTACTTCTTCTTCACATGCTACAAGCACCGCGGCGGCCGAAACAACAGCAGCATCAGCATCCTCTATCCCAGCTACCTCCGATAACGGCAGTGGTCTTACTGTCGCAGAGAAAGTTGGGATCGGTCTCGGGGTCCCGTTAGGAGTGCTGGCAATATCCACTGCTGGGGCTTTAGGCTTTCTGTATCGACGCCGATCGCAAATGGGGGGTGGTTTGGACGAGACATCGAATTCAGATCAACCCGCATCCTCTGGAATGGTTGAAGTGGTCAAACCTCCATGGGATCCACGCATTTCCAGGACGGAAACTGTGATCGCAGAACTGCCTTCGCCGTCTTTTGACATGGAAGGTATACCAGAAGAGGCGAATCATCGACCGATAACTGAAGTAATGGGGACTCCTCGGAGTGAGCTTAGTACGTGAGTTGAGTGTCCGTGGGATGTACATAATGTGCTATGATGATGACTATCTGATAAGCTATGCGGCTGCATATGGTCCATTTCTAATAAGTAATGTTTGCCATTTGGTCACTTAATTGATATCAACCTCTGATACGGACCTCACGTAGTAGTAGAACATCAAGTGAGTACTACGAAACTTCAGAAAAAGACTTCACTCTCAAGTAAGTTCACCAACTAACCAGCTGAACTTGCCTGCCGAAGAACATTAGAGGAATAACATCCCCACGCAAACCATCCAACTCACACACCAACCCCCCTCCAATCAATTACTTCAACCCATAATCCTCCTTCACCAAATCCGCCGCCCTCTCAGAAACAGCATACACCACCGCCGCCAACGACGGACTCACCATCATAGGCACAATACTCGCATCAACGACCCTCAACCCCTTAACCCTCTTCACCCTCAACCTCTCATCCACCACCATCCCCAACGCACAAGTCCCAAGCAAATGCTGAAACGGAACCGCACTCTCCCTGACAAACTCCTTCACCTGCTCCCTAACACCAACATCCACCCCAGGATCCGGCCTCACCCTCCTCGCAACCTTATCCCTAACCAACTCCGACCGAAACACCCTATCCGCAAACCCCACCCCCGCAGCAAGCACATCCACATCAGCCGGATGAGCCAACAGCCCGGGACTAAATATCCGGAGCCTGCATCGGGTCATCCGACACCACGTGCACCCGCCCGCGAGAAACAGGATGCATCTGGCTCATTGTGATAGAGTAACAATCATTAAACCCAGACGGCGGACCGGACATGACTGCCCCAAGGTTATCGACCGCGCGCGCGGTATCGAAGTTCTCAGGCGCGCACATGTACTGGATACAGGGACAGGTAGGGTCCTGGATACGTGCTGCGATGATCTTACGCTGTTTGTTCTGAAGAACGGTGTCCTGTTTGGTTGATGCATTTTTGGGGTCCAGGAAACACGACACTGTCTTTTCGAGGTCCTGCTGCTCGACTTGTGTCGCGTAGGGCGTATAGCCCGTTATGCTGAGTGATCCGGACAATGCGCCGGTGTGTTCCTCCTCGTAGAGTCTCTGGTGTTCTTCGAAAATAGCATGATCCCGTAGTAGCGAGTCGACGGATGTATACCCCGGCGCGAGTTCATACACTACCGAGCACAGAGCCTGCTCTTGGAGATTGTTCCCCACGTCCATGTTAGGAACGATGCACGGGATGCCGATTCGGCCGAGGACGTTCGGGTCGCCTATCCCGGATAGTTCTAGGAGCTGTGAGCTCTGCACAGCGCCGGCGCTGAGGATGACTTCCTTGCGTGGATGGATGGTGTACGACGTCCCATGGTGGAGGAATTGCACTCCTGTTGCCTGGCGCTCGCTGTGCTCGTTCGTCCCGAGAGTGATTTTGCATGCGAGCGCGTCTGTCAAGACACGTAGATTCGAACGATTGCAACTCGGGGCTAGGTATCCGCTCGCGGCGTAGCTGCGTACTGGCTTGCCGGTGCGATCGATGGTGAACAGCGTGCGGTAGAAACCCAGGTGATTCCCAGCATACGGATTCTTTGGTCGTGGCAATCCAGAGACGGTATCAAGAGCAGGTATGAGATCTTTCTCAAACGGCGCATGCCAGGTGCCAAATGAATTGTGAATCGGTCCCTCAGTCCCATGTAGATTAGGATCCAACGGACATATATCCGTGTCCCGAGGCGTGATGTTCGGCTGATCCACCTCCAACTTCTCATGCTTTTTGAAGTACGGAAGTAGATCAGACCACTCCCACCCTTTAACTCCTGTGGTCTTGCCCCAGTCGGTTATTTCTTCTTCCGTTGGTCGGCCTGACATCATGAAGTTTAAGCCGCTCGAGCCGCCGAGCATTTTGCCGCGGTGGGTGGCGTAGGTTTTGTTGTTTACGCCGCTCTGTGTTTTGTTTCCTGTGAGCTATGGCAATAAATTGGTCTGTGGTATAAAGTGGTGTAGGCGTACCTGTGGAGAAGTCTGAAAACACCAGTCATATCCTGGATCTTTCAGGGTCATGGCCATCCCGGTAGGTGTGTCTACCTTCGTATCACCTAGTCGTGAGACCCCGGCTTCGATGACTCCAACGCGAACATTGGGGTCTTCTGATAGACGGGCAGCGAGGACAAGGCCCGCGGTGCCTCCGCCGATGATGATGAAGTCGAAATCATCGTGGATGAAGTCTGTTACACTGGCTGTGTCCATAATGATGCTTGCAAGATTGGTGGATTATCTGAGAGTTGAGTGCATCTTGATATGAATGAGGATGGATTTATGTCAGTACAAAGACGTTGACTGCAGAGGACTGCAAAATTCAAATTGCATATACCCCGAAACTGATCTGGGTCATGACTTCAGCGGCGCTGGTGTAGAGTGTAAATAGCTACCTACCCCTCCATGGGACCGGACATATAGACTCTACAGAAGATAAGAAAGACATACTCAGGGTTATACCGCGACAGTGTAACGCGTTCTAGCCAGACTATAGCCATTGCCGCGAAAAAGCGACCAGGCACTGTATCCGATGATGTTATGTTAGCGTCCTATAGAGAAACCTTGGTAGGTGAAGAAATAGTGAGTGGGCGGCCACTGCTTAGGGCTATGTTCAGGAATTCCGAAATCCTTCCAGGCCCATTGTAGAGTATTGAGGATTGTTGTTACAATGCGGAGGCTGTCTGTCTATCACTTGTATGGAATGAAGAGTGGGACTGCTGCGGGGGATAAAACAAAAAACAAAAAAGAACAGCTGGAGCTGCGGGGAATCGAACCCCGGACCTCTCCCATGCTAAGGGAACATTATACCACTAAACCACAGCCCCTTTGCTGTTGAAGAGCTGCTTGTTATTTTGCATTATCATCCAGTCCATATAGCTCGGCGTAGCACATGCTGCTCACACACACACACACTCAGTCACATGGGTATCCCCTCTGATAGTTTTCGGGAAATTGTCGGGGAGACGGACATTCAGCCTAATATCGTTACTGCAGACCCTAGTGATGATAATATTGAAGCACTACCAGGGTGTGCATCCTACCATGCGAATATGTATTTCCTTCCGCCCGAAGCAGGGCTCTATTGGGCAGCATTGGATCCCAGCTTGCAGCAAATTATACTAAATGGTATTTCGAGATATGGAATAAATGCTATGTAACTTTTGATGCATGTGGCCTAGTGCCCAATTAAACAGCAAAATCCCGAACAGAGAATTAATGTCAATACCGAAAGCACACTCAACCGCAGCCCCTTGTGCTTGCCACACTCTTCCCCCTGTTACCTGTCTCATCTGCCCGGCTCCCATCCTTACGAGATCTCAATAACAGGACCCGTGTAGACATGACGAGCCCTCAACACATAATAAATGATAGCCAGAATGACGACACCCATAGTGCCCACCACACTGTAATTCATATTCGTCACCGTCACTGGCAGTTCAGTAGGCCAGTAACTGAAGAAGATGACAATCACGATGTAAATCACCGCATAAGTGTTGATCAAGATACCCCAGATGCCCGGGACACGGAACGGACCCCACATGAGCTTAGCGCCAGGGACATTGACCACAGTGTCGTCACTGGCATTGTGGTTGCTGATGGCGCCGGTGCAGCGGCGCCAGAGAAGAAGAACCGCCACGATCAGATAGGAGGAGTACAAACCCGAGACAGCCATGGAGACGACGTCGTTGAGGGCAACGGCGGAGCCGATGTTGATCAGACCAAGCAGGCAGCAGATGGTCATGGTGAGGAGGATGGAGTAAGTGGGGAGGAAAGTACGGTTGGAGACCTGTGTCATTGTTAGCAATTATCTTCATGTGTACGATACAAGGCACATGGAAACATACGTGGCTCCAGACTCGCCAGCCAGGGACACCACGGTCGCGAGCGAACGACCAGAACTGGCGAGAGGTGGCAGTCAACATGGCCAAGGCGGCGCAGATACCGACAATAACGAGGATGGAGGACAAGCCCAATGCACCTGCGACCGAGCCGGTTGCTTGCTGGAAGATTTCCATGAAGGGGTAGCCCGTAGGAGAGTCAAGGGCCGCATCGACACTGCCCATGCAGAAGAGAGTGGCGATCAGCATGGTGAATCCCAAGGTGCCGTTGATGGCAACACTGAGGAGAATGGCACGGGGAATGACGACCGTGGCATGGTTTACTTCTTCGGCCATCTGTAGAAGTCAGATATTGACCATTCTGCAGTACATGGTGGACAACTTACATGCACGGCAGCATCACCGCCTGCAAAGGCAAACACACAACCGGTCATACCGACGAAAAAGGATATACCATCGGTGTAGAGATTTCCGCCATTGGTAAAGTCCTTGAAGACCGCCTCGGTCGATTTGTGGTCGGACATATATGTCATGGGGATGAGCACACCAAAGTATCCCAGAATGTGAATCATGAGGATGAAGGTTTCCAGGCGAGGCAGGAACTTTCCTCCGATAATGTTCACAAGGAGAGCTACGACCACAACCGCCCACATCAGAAGGGTACCCTGGTAGGCCTGCGAGCTGAAGCTGTTACGTCCCAAGATAATGGCACCCAGAATCTCAGTTCCAGCCATGTAAGACGACGATGCAAAGGCGGCCTGCCATCCGATCACAGTCAACCATCCTGCAGTGATGGTCAGTAAGCTACACAGTCGCTGTAATAACAAAATGAAAGAGCGCACCTGTGATGTAACTTAGGAATTTCATATGCTTGTAAGGCGCAAGCATGGCACACCAGTGATATTGGCCTCCGGAAGTCGGCGCCCTTGGCTAGTTAGTATACCACCAGGGAATGGATATCCTGACTTCAACTTACATGGACGCCATTTCGGACAGCAGAACGAAACAGCAGGCTGTTCCCGTCCATGCAAAGATAAAGGAGTATACAGCACCGGCAGATCCACCACTGTTTGTTCAGTCAGCTGCGTTCATGGTCCGATCATAGGCTGGACGTGGGATAACCGACTTTTCGAGGGGAATAGTAAACGTCCTGGTCTCTGTTAGTTGCAATTGTTCCAGACTCTCACAACCATAGATGGCCTTACGATAGAATACCCTCCCAGGTGCCGAGAATGGTACAACTGAGGCCGATAATTGAGAGAATACCAAAGTTCCGCTGCAAGAGCACAAGGCAAGCATTAGTTTCTCCAAATCCACAACATAGTATTGAAAAGCTGGGACATACCTTCAGGACAGCCTTCTTGCCCAATCGTGCAAGAGCCAAATCATCACGCGCTCCCGAGTCGGACCCGCTTACCTCTCGGTTGGCCGAGCTGGCTCGGTTCTTCAATTCGTAGGACGCCATGGTGAAAACTCAATTGCAGAGACCACGACCGGCGTGAGGGCGGAGAGTTGCAGACGCAGCGCGGTGTCCAGGGAGCGACCGATTAATATAACAGACAACTGGCCACCTAGTCCACTGCAACGTCAAGAAGCGAGATGCAGCAGAAATTAAGGCCGTTAGTCGAGATGCAGCATACTAACGCCACTACCGTGTCTAGTGTCGTTGCTTAGCATGCACCGGGGCGTCCATACATAACCTAACATAGTACACGTACGGAGGGCGCCGGGCTCACCAGCCGGAGTAGGAAGGTTATATGAATCCAGGGGTAACCAACGACGACCCTGAACAATAACAGAAGCTGAACGCAGCACGCAGTAAGCTTTCTTGGAGGCGGGTCAGGTCAGGCCCGATGGGGGAGATGTAACCACCGATAGGACCTTGTGGGTACTAGGGTCAGTGTGTGGCAAGTGGAGGCCATCGGGACCACCCCCGGTCTAACGGTATCTAGACTTCTTTGTATCTAATGGGGGTTGCTAATCTAGCGTTAGAAGCTAGACTAGAGAACGGGGGGATGGCAGGCCCCAGTCCCCGCCCGGCGCAGACACCTTGCATGCACCGGTCTTGTTAACTTGTTAGTTAATGAGCCAGAATCAATCTTGACTGGCAAATTGTAATTGTGACTGGTGGGCCCGACTCGGACTCAGCTATCAATTCTTCCGGCGGGACTCGCCTCTGCGACCGCATGATATTCTAGTTTGATCGAGTTAGGCCGGCCAGCATTCTAACTCCCCTCCCGTGAATGCTTGTGGCTTTCTGCCCCAAAGTCCTATGCTTATGGACATGGACGCCACGTTGGCGATCGGAAAATAGAAACAGCTCAACACATCAAAGAGGATCCCCTTGAGCACTTGCACTGCGCAGTTCATTTTGACTGGCCGCGTGTGTTGGATCGATCCAAGGATCTAGTGCTGATGTGGTACCGCGAATCGCTTGAGCGGGAGACAAGACAAGGCAGGTCGGATAAGAGAAATTAGGCTCATTTGTTCGATTTAGAATCAGTGGGAGACGGGACCGTGGTCGGAGCGAGGACTAATAACAGACATTAATATCGAGAATAATTTTTGGAAGGGAGACAATTAATCCGTCGGTCGAAGGCCGGGCCAAGATACGAATGAGAACTGGCCAGCCCAGAGTAAATTAAACCCGACCAGGGTTGTCCCCCGCCGTCGTCTCACCGTCGGCTTCCATGCAATCAACCACCATCCTGGTCCGATTTTCCCTGCGCGTAGCCAAAGTCTATTGGCCTTTCTCCAATTGATGTCGGCCGCTCGGTCGACAAATGAACACACCAGGATCCGGATCCCAGCTGGCCATGCGATTTCCCATCCTCCCTCAGGAGGGAGGGGGCGTTTTCCAAGAACCCTCTCTCTGCCCACACCAGAATGACTGCCCGGGTCCTTCCCCTTCCCTGGTGCTTCCGGGTGAGAATAATCTACCTCCGTCACAGGCCCTGCATCGATCGATTTCTCGGCACCGGTACTCCGTATTATTATTTACTCCAGATCGTGCCCGGTCTCGCAGCCCTGGCCCAGCGCCATCAGCCGACTCTTATTATCTCCATCAGTTCCAGATCGTTGCGTGACATGATTCCCGCCGAGAATCAGCGTCAGCACTCTGATTGCCCTCCATGGGACGGTTCACTGGAGACACCAAAGATCCGGCCGTCAATGTATCGACATGGTTCCTGCTCGTGACTGCTTCGCTGAGCGTCATCTTCCGGCTGGGGACCAAGTACGGTTCGTTCCGCACGCTCACAAACGATGACTATCTTATAGTTGTATCGCTGGTATGTCGATCTGCCGCCTAGGCCCTCACAAAGGCTCCAGCAGACTAACTACTTGCTCTGGATGGGGCGCGACAGATCTTTTGTATCGGCCAATCCATCGCTGTATCGATGGCCGTCGCAAACGGATATGGCTACCACTACTCTACGCTTACCCCGGAGCGCTTCGACAACATGATGAAGGTATGAGCTACACCTGCACCAGTGTGCAATATGCCTTTCTGCGGTCGCCGCCATCCTCCGGGATCCTCACTGAGAACAATCGGTATCATTCCAGTCGCAATACGCCGCCGCTCTCCTCTACATCCCGAGTCTCTATTTCTCGAAAATCTCCCTTTCATGCTTCATCCGCAACCTGACGCCGACGGCCAAAGACCACCGTGTCGCCAACTTGGTGCAAATATCGGTGACTGTGATGGCCGTGGTATGTTTACTGGGAACCTCCTTTCAATGCAGCGTACCGCAGACTTGGAATTACTACACGGGGAAATGCATGAACCTGGTACTATTCCACTACTTTACGGTACCCCGAAGATATACACGACAAGGTTAACCAGACCAACAGATAGCATGGCACTACTTTACGGGAATTATGAACATTGTAACCGACACCATGATCACCTCACAAGCGCTTTACCTAATCGCGCGCATTCAAACCTCCTGGAAACGCAAGTTCGTGTTCGCTAGTATTTTTCTATCTCGAGTCCTGTCAGTCTAATTCTCCTATCATCCGACCGAACTACCAACTAACCAAACCACTTCTCCAAATAGAGTAATCCTAGTCAGCATCGTGGAACTCATCCTAGTCTCTCAGAACTACGCAACACACGACCCTTCATTCGCCACCTGGGGTGTAACCATCAGCGTGGAAACGATTCAATGCCTCAGCATCGTGACAGCCTGCTGGGCGCAGCTTAAACCCTTCTTGAACATGCTCAAATCGAACGGCCTCCGGATCCAAGGCGTGGACTACCGATCGACAAATAACCGATCGAAATGGTCGACGACACGGTCGGCCAATCCCACGGAGAGCAAATTCACACGCAGCGGCGAGCACGAGTTGATGGGCATGGGGGCTGGACAGGGGAATATCACGACTGTGTCGGCAGCGAGATTGTCGGATGATGATAGTCAGTCCAGTCAGGCAGGGATTATTCGGGAGGTGAGGACGTGGGTGGTTAGTGAGGAGGTGGAGTCATGATTATACCCTTCTTTTGTCTTTTTCCTTGTCCTTCTGCTTTTGACAACGTTCGATATATATTGCCCTTTGTTTTGATGGTGAATCAGAGAGCTGCAATTATACTGGATTGAATCTGTGGATTTGGTTTGGATTTCATGTACATTATTACCCCAAGTCTTTTACTTTGTAACTAGCTCGCGTGATGACTTAATGACTCTTCGTACAAGATACATTTTTATCTTTCTTATCTTAAAGCTTAATGTCATGCAGTACAAGAAAGACAAGCAACAGTAGCAGCAACAAGCTACAAGCAACAAGCTACAAGCAACAAGCAACAGCACAAGCACGAGCAGTGTCCCCGTAAGCACGGAAGAACCTAAGCCAAGCATGCAGCGGCGACACCGGACATCCCACCATGAACGGAATAGGGGCTCGCTCGCAATCTAATCTAACCACCACACTAATTCACCAAGCACAACATAACTCAGACTAGACTATCTAGCATCAAGACGGAATAGTCCATTCTAAACTAAGTAAGTAAGCAACTAGACTCCAATGGCCTCGACTCGGGTAAAACTCAAGAACATTGGAATTGTTTAATTCGCGATCCCTCCACTAATCAAAAAACTAACTAACGCTCTAGTCTCCGAAACTGACGTGGCTTGCATGTGGTCCGTCCTTCTAGGCTTGACATTTCCACCCAATGATAATCTCGACAAAGTACTTAGTAAACCTCTCCACTTTCCGAGACATAGAGTGATCGTAGCACTGAAAGGTAAGTTTCCCCAGGTACTTGGAGGCGAGCCCCTGGCTACTCCAGGGTAGAGAAAGGAGTAGCAGCCAAACCAATGACATCTAACAACTTTCACCAAGACTATGATTGGTCTGCTGTTCCTTTCTTCCCACGATAGTAATAGCACCAGCCATTCCCGCTCCCGTGATCTGTGGTACTTCCGGGATATCGAATCTGGCTGTTAAGGCCGGGTAACTAATCCCATTTGATAATCCAGATAAACGCCGTGGCTACGACTTTTCCTCATTTCCTTTCCTATTACGATCGCCTTATGTGTTCTGATTATGTACGAGAAAGCAGCGCACCGTAGGTAGCTTTTACTGCCCTAACCGACATAGCCTAGTAACGAAGAGCGAATTTGAGAGGTAAATCTGCATTTGGACATTGGTATCTACTTTGGATCTATCATAAGCACAATAGGAAGAAAGAATTTAGATATTTCGGTCTCTATAGCATACCATATCTCCTCACGATACTAGACTACCCAAAGTATCCAACAAAAAGCTGAAAAACATCATCATGCACAGTAGGATGACACAAAGCAAGAACAGACACAACCATAACGACGGTGACACCTGCTCCCAGGAATAGAACCTCGCCAAGTAATTTGAAAAAGTGTACCTTAGATGACCACTGGAACCCTTGCCAAGCGCCTCTGATAGTCATCTAATCACCCTTTTGCGCAGAGGCAGTGACTCGAATAAAAATTGCATATGTCGGGACTACCATCCCCAAAAAAATCAACATGATAGTGGCCAGAAGACTGATGAACTGCACCATTTCTGACACCTCCAACCCCTCACCCCAAGTACCAGCCAAATAGATCAAGTAGGTAGGCAGATAAAAGCATATATATGAGGCAGTACTATACAGTAAAATTGAAGTGAAGGCCTTCGACCACATTGAGCACGTTGGAGTGCGACGTGAGTAAGGAAGGGTTTTCGTATGTTGACGCAGAATTGTGAGCACATTGGCTACTTTCAGGTATGAAAGTAGCAATCCGACTGTTAAGTTGAGAAAACCGTACTTCAGTGGACTAAAGTCCTTCATAGGAAACATAGAAATCACATAGATCTTGGCCAGCCGATGGTAGACGAAGATAGAAAGGACCCTGAAATGCTGGCGTGAGAGTGATGAATTCAATCTAGGATTGGGTGTTTGAGTCGCCATCAGTGTTGCGAAGACATACGCGTGGGTATACACGCCCTGTCATCTATTGATTTTACTTGATTACAAGTTCGCATGCGTTGGCGATAGTTCACTGAAAGAAGCCCGAGAAAAGCCGCAGCTAGGAGGAGTACTAATGGCACTTGTTGGCTTGGGCTGTCTCCAGGGAGCTCCCACTTAGCATGGTCCAACGACATGTTCAAGGGATGAGTTCGTGTATAGAAAGAAGCATTGCCAGAGAAACGCAATACGAAAGTAATAACTGCGAGCTTTAATGGCACCAGGAAGTGCAAGATGGGTCGAAGGCTCAGCTAGAGGAGTTAGAACCAATTCTCAAATCAAGAGGACGAGAATATGTCCGCTATGTGAGGGATTTCCGAGCTCAGGACTTTCGGATCAAGAATATTGGAGAAAGTGGACCCGAAATATAATCAATAAGGGTAATAAAATAAGAAGATATTCTTCTCTTCTCAACCTCGGAAGAGAAGTACTGCTCTAAGATATTGAGATGTATAAGACCTTTTTTCAGATCTTGCCTGTGTTATAAATAGATTCCATCCAATTAGACTATTGTATGATGCAAATAATCAGATATTGAAATATATGAGGCAACTAAATTTTATGGATATAGATACTGAGTTAATTTCTCCTTTTCTTCAGATCTAAAAGTCTTAGTAAATACAAAGTCTTCTTTTGGCTTTCTTTGTCATTATGATCCAGGCACGCCCGCAGGCTGGACTAAAGTAGGCCCGGGGCCATAATATGGGCCATTCCCAATGTAGGTACTCTAGATAACTAATCAAACGTTCTAGCTAAGTCAGTCAACCCTAGTAACTCAAGTAACTATTCCCGATATGGCGAGTCAGAACCGATGCAATCAGCCAATCAGTCAATCAATATTCTGGCGAATCAGAGGTGTCAATCCAAATTGAGTGCATCCGAGCTCGCCCGAAACAGATTAGACCAGACCACAACCTAACGGACCAGACCAAACCGAAACAAAATCAAAGGCTTTGTGCTGCGGAATGCAAATGTTTAATTGTTATGAACAATGGGTTCAACAATGTACTTTCGGAGTACTCCGACCTGCTCTCCTCTCCCAAATCAGTCAGCTACCTGCAGATCATTAACTCTACTATCCGCCAGCCAGTCTGTCAGCTGTGACAGCTAACCCCGTACCCGGGCCAATGTCCGAAATCGGTGGCGTGCATGTGCCCTCCTCCCCCCGTGTGACTGACACTGGGACTGCTGAGGCAACCAACCCACCTGCTGCAGAGTTGTCACAGCCCTTGGGCTTCCATTCCATCGTCTCGGATCCTTCATAGACAGGGCGGAATACTCTGCTCCTACTTTTCACTCTCACTGCGTTTACCGCACTCGTTGTACTGTGTAGCTCAGTTTGGAGGGACTCTTGTCTGACACACATGATAACAGCTTGTTGTTTATTGCACGGTTGAAGTGGCGAGAAAGGTTAGATAGTGTAGAGACCAATAAGCACAAAGATCAAAGACAAAACCTACGCCCATCCGACTAGCTTCATCCTATGGCGGATAGAGATAGCTGTTATCTCTCCTAGCTTAGCTGTCCCTTAGTAGACACAAAGGAGCAAAAGCGGCTGTGTGACGCTGCAAAACAAAGTAAATGTGATATCCCCCGAGGGGGAATATTTCCAGAAGATGGCATGGCATGCATTGCACGTCTGAAGTAAAAAGCCCCACAAACTCTATCAATGTGGGATTCCATGTCAAAGTTCGGGGCACTCACTGCCAAACCCAGAGCAATACACGACGACTGGAAGATGAATCTGACAGCAGAAACACCGCAAAACAAGAGCCTTGTCAGAAATGATGAGATTAGAAGCAAATAGGAATGGGTTAGGACTCGCGAGGGGAAAGGACAGAAAAAGCAATTCGTGACAACGCAGGACAGCCTTGGCTCTTTGCCCCCCTCCTCGACTCCGCCTTTGGCGGCAGAGTGCCCCGGGCACAACTTCATGATCATCGCAGGGAGAAGAGAAAGACCCTGACAGCTGCTTGGCAAGTGAAGACTCCGCCCGTATGAGGCTGTGATTAGAGGCAGTGCAATACAATAAAGAGGTTCACTAAAAATTGTATTTGTGACTGGAGTCCGGGAGCTAATGTATGCACATTGCGACCCGGTGGGAACTGTTGCTCGTCATGCTTGTCTACAGAATCGACAATCGCACAAGTCAGAACTCTAGCGAAAGAAGAGACCACTCTGTGGACCCACATATTTGTCGGCGGCATTGACTACTCCGTAGTGAAGAACGCGATCTGGTATCATGACGTAGAGGTTTTCTTGAGTGACCATGGCGAAGGATCAAACAGTAGCCACAACCCATCTCATTCCCCGCCGATGCCACCAGCCCGGGGCTCACTAGCCTGGCCTCAGAGGACTTGGGTTGAGCATACAAGCGGCGGCTCTTGCAGTCAAGTGCCGCTTCCCTGGTTACATCGGCGAAGCTGATCATTTTACCTTTTCATTGGCAACACATCCTTCCCTGACACCGACCCTTATTCTCATTCGTGAGCTGGCCAGGGTCCCTCCCATATGGGCTACCATTAGAGGTCTGATCTGTGCCCAATCAAGCCTACCCAGGCACTCTGGATGACTAAAGGTACCCTTGCACTGTCAATTAATGTTCCTGTGAGGAAAAAGCCCCAAGGGATTGCTCAGACGTGTTGCCAAAAAGCTTTCTTGCCTCCTCCGCCTCTCTTCGCGGTGGCATTTCTCCCAGAACCTCCATGCTTTTCTGCAGCTGGCAGCACTATCGCGACTGGTATCCAGGTCCGTAGCTCTTGTTGAAAGACTCCCACACCCCTGCTCCTCATCGTCTGGAGCTATCTGGTTGGGTACGTCATCGGAGAGAGCGACGCGGAGTAGGCTGTCAAGTCAACGGCCTTGCATTCCACATCCATAATGACAAATACTTTGGCTATATCTCTACCTGAAGGTCGTGAGTATCGGTTGAATCACAGTAATGATATGGAACCTTCTCACGACTGACCACGGTTCCTGCTTCAGACACCTCCAGTGACACCGGTAAGCCCTCACGAACTCGCGGCTTGCTTCGATCCGCGAAGCGCATACTCTCCCTTTTCCTCCCCCGAAAAATATTCGATCACCAACAAAGGTCAGAAGATAAAGTGAAGATGAGCAACCAGCAAACCAACCATGAGCTCGTTGTCGTGGGGTCCCACGCAAGGCTGCCTATGAACGGCCGTGGGCCCACGGTGAACCTACGGCCACAGCTTCACGAGTCGAACCGAAACAATGATGTACGGCTATATCGTCCCTCAATGGACAACCAGAACGATCACTCAGACATCCCAACGTACGACAACCCCGATTCATACAGATTTGAGACTTTCAGCCGGAGAACTGACGGTCGCAACTCCGATTCCGCTTCGTCTTGTAGCAGGATAAGCGCAGCAGTGTCTCCTGGACTATCCACCCTAGCCAGCGCAGGCATTAGCACCGATCAGACAACCCCATCAGACCCGCAAACCGAGTTCAGGCTACCTGGTGATGATGAATATATCCGAGCGACGTCTCTGGACCGCATCTCCCAGGTGAACCTCTCCCCAGTTTCAACGAACAGCGAGTATAGCGAGGAGGTATTCATGGTTGGCAGCAACCCTGCAACCAAGGTTTCGGCATTGATGGCACTGGATACACAAGCATCAGCCAATTTGATGGATGTTGAGTTGCAGCAGGAGTTGGCATTGATGATGGAGCCTTGCGATCAGGAACTCGTCCCATTGCAGACCAAAACCGGCAAGGACAGAATCAAGCCGTTTGGCATCGCGAAGGGCGTCTCATGGCATTTTGCACAACGTGAAAAGACATTTACTAGTGACTTCCTGGTTGTGGATATGAAGAACTATAATGCCATCTTGGGAAGGAAGGACATCAAGAAACTGGAGATCCTCAAATCTGGACCTGGCCTTGAACGCCGTACGACGATTCGGATGTCCCGCTCGTGAATATGATCCATGTCATGTTTGAGCATGACGATACTTTGACCCATCGTGGATGCACACCAAGCTCATCCCACCATTGGGGAACTCTACGCACTCTTATACCTACTTTACGATTGATGTGATACCCGAAAGGGCAGCTGCGGGTATTGCATCACACATATACTTTGGGGCAGGTGCTGCCCAGCTTTGCACAGACACAGCAAGGTTCCGACCAGTCAATGACCGACATATTCTTGTGACGGGGTGTATCCTAACTTATGATTGTCTACGTTGTACATGTCCAATTGAGGCGCATTCATGATTTGTCTTGAACCTAGTTAGTTACCTTGGGCGGCGTTTTTGTGGAAAGGGAATCGATCATGGCTGGTTGGGAGAGCATTGGACAAGGCAAGGGCGTGTTTCAGTAGTTGATTCGCGGGATATTTGTTTGATTAACGATACGTGGGAGCACTGTGTGTCGCCAGCGGTGACACTTTCAAATTTATTACTTACTCTGGACATGTTATCCTCAACTACGTACTTATTTCCATTTTGTCTGTGTGGCACTTCCGTGTTGGCTTGTAGTATGAATGTCTGCAGCTATTTCTCGTTTCCTTCCGGTCGCACATCCCCGCACTGCCATCGGCAACGATCCTTTCATGCAAAGGAAACATATCGTCGCCAATGATCGTGAGGGGTTGGTTTGTGCTAGTGGCATGAATACCCAGCCGGGTCTTTGTTAATGCCCAATCTGCACGACATGCCGAATTATCGCGAGCTGAATGTATACTATGACAAGGGCTCCGCTGCTTGGTCCATGGAAAATGTGATAGAAAAAGCGGAAGAGAAAGATATGCAGCCTCGCGTAACAAACAAAGGATAGGGGTAAAGGAAGAAGAAAATAGGAGTGCATGCGATCTACGGAGTACGGATTGATGGTGGATGATGCAGTTGCATATCCCACCTACGAGGGGTTGCGCGTGGATAGTCAGTCAGTCAGTCCGTCGAAGCTGCGGCTCTTGGGTGGTCCAGATAATGTCTGGTCTATATGAACGTGGCGGCGTTCTCTGTGTGAGGCCATCCACAGACAGCAGCTTGAAGCTGACGCTCCCTCTGGAGTGAACCGACCGAGCCATAACAGCGCAAGCAAGTGCACCCAACGCGAAGCCATGGTACGTTTGGTACCTTAACACTGGGCTTCTGGACCCTCATTTCTTACCTGTCTATTTGCATCTGTAATTCAGGCGCTTACCAGTTACTATTTCTCAGACAGGACCCAAGACCATAGAAATTCGCTGCCTCAGGTCAGACGAGAAAACCGTCCACCTCAAGGCCGCTGTCTCTGAGCGATTAGACGTCAACATCCTCACGCAAAGAGGGCTCCAGGAGCTGGGAGAGATTCAATTGCAGCGCAATGAGATATCCAAAACAGTCTACGATTCAGATGGTGTTTCATACACAGTGCGCGATGTAATCCGGCTGAGTATTTGGAAGAAGAGTGAAACAAAACTGTCAAGACAAAATTTCTACGTTTCCATGAACGACGATGAAGCGCGCTTTGATACCCAGTATGATGCGATTTTAGGGACTCAGTGCAATGTTGGACGGTCCAGCGATGAGAATGCCCTCCCAGTTGCTGTAACCCAGCTAGCATCGCAGAGTGCAAGTGAGTCTATCGTTTTATCTTTCTAGCCAACGAAGAAGTGATGCAAACTGAGCACTGTTCTAGATGATAAGGCAGCCCAGGAGAAAAAGAAGCGCGAGAAAGAGGAAGCTTTGGCGAAGAAGAACCAACAGTTGCGTGAACAGCAGAAAAAGCAGGCTTCCCAGTGTAGATAACAGATTGGGCTTGGATTGGCGACAAGGCGGACTTGTGAAGCGCGCTACTTGCAAGACTAAGTGTGCCGGGATTATCGCCAGGTTTGTGAGAATGACGCAGAGGCGGCATATAGGCTACATCTGTATGCATTTGAGCTGATGAATCTGTTGGATATGAATAACTGCTCTCTGAAACTCGATAACAATGTGTCACATGTATGAGATCACCCTTACGCAGAATGACTGAGAAGGGGGGCTGCTGCGTGCTCCTCCAACAGCGAAGGACTCTGGGCGAAGGATTGGAGCGGGGAGATTAACACGGACTTGATTTGTCCTTCCGGGACGATCGGTCGTACTTAGCATTGTAGGATCCAATCCCCTCACACCAGCCCGCTGCACGACGACAAAATGAGACATATCAGGTGGCACCTGCATAAATAGTCGAGCCTCCAATCTATGCCATTCGCCGGAATGGGTGTTCAGGCCGTCGTGTGCCGGCTGATGTTCCGCACAGTCAGCGCTACTCACCGCTGGTAAAAAGAAAATTCTCGGAGGCTTCTCGGATTGAGACAGGGAACTAGCAGTCAGGAGAGTCGATCACGAGAGGAAGTTGGGGTTAGCGAAAGTGATACAAACCAGTGATGGAAAGGCACCCAGATGGGTATTAAAAAACAAGTATACATCACTGCCTCGCCACGGGGGAGTGTTGGAAGGTGGCGCAAGGAAAAAATTTCTGGGGTCCAGGGACTGTCAAGCCCTGTTCAAAGAATTGAGTAGCCTTGAGCAGATTGCGCTCTTTATGTACTTTTAACAGAGCAAATGCCACTCTGGGGCGTCTGACGATCGGCTGAAGCCCACCTTACAAGAGGTTGGCCCCACGCTAATGCGGTATTGCAGGGAAGGCAATCCTCTAGTTCTGCTCATGCAAAGGAGAAGAGTGCAAAGCCGCAGCGCACAATATGAAAGTGATTGGACAAGGCACATTGCAGGGCCAGAGCGATGTTCTTAGGTGGGCTGAGCTGCAAACACGGCATGATTTCCAGTGCTTCCATTTCGTATTCCAAAAAGGCCAGGAATACCCGACCAGCCAGTAATTCTTGGACCTACTGTCACATAAGGTCAGGCGCGAGGGATAGAGCGGTTGTGCCTGTGCCACAAGCTAAACTTGTTCTCATTTCCAGCCCTTCCTGACTTAATCGCATGGCAAACCCCGCCCTTCTAGCGAGGCCCAGGATTGATAACTGCCGGCGCACCCGGGCAATCGCAAGCGCGACCGCCCGTAATGGCTCCAGATTCTTAGCCAACCTCTGTATAGACTTAGAATTCCATGACAGACATCGCCATGCCCGGAACATACCCATGTGAGTGCTACTCTGTTAACCGTCGTTCTGCATTGCAATATCCGCAACATGCAACACGGACAAGGAATTGACCGGCTTTCAGCTCCGAGACCGACGGCACCACGCGAGCGTGGCAAATCGAGGAAAAATGACAAAACCTACAAAAAGGCCTTGGGCCATGGCCACAATCAAAGTGGAACTATAAAAAGCCATGTATGCTCTCTGGCTTCATATGAAATTTACTTGGTGCTAAAGTGCGAAGTAGGCCCTCCGGATCGCGCTGAAGGGAACCAAACACTTGTTTCTCTTTCCCTTCTGGTTCAACCAAACGCACACGCAGCAGAAACCCTCTCTACCTTCGCCTCGGGATTACTACCCGTCAGAAAAGCGCCCACTTTCGCCTGAATATTGGGGAATAGCGGACGTCAAACACTCTCAAATGCCTTTGGATGAGCCAGCCAAGAAGGAGGTGTCGCATGAATTCCGCGAGGGCTTCCGGCACACCGAATTGTGTGAGAGACTAACGGGTGCTAATCAGACCGTGCCTGCTACTAATCCAAGGAAGCGCGATGATCAGGAGGGTCTTTTGAAATGTGATTTTATCTACGACATTCTCTTAGTCACTTTCGACAAGCAATTGAGGCGACGCATGGTCGTGGACTTTGAAACAGAAGCTAATTTCATGGACCACGATGTCTTCGAAAGAATGAATGTCCGCATGGACCCATATGATGGCCCACCAACCCAACTTACCACTCGCGGGGAATTGACGCCCCTGGGTAAAGTACAAGCAACATGGACTATTGTTGGCTACGAAACGCCATATTGTGCCGAATTCTACGTCGTTAGAGGTACCAGTTTTGATGTTATCCTCGGCACTGCTTCATGTCGGGCTATTGATCTTTCCTCTGTGGATCCTATGGTTGCCACACGACTCGATGATTTGAAACAGACATAGCGACTACACTAATGTACCCATAGAATGGATCTGTTTTTTACTTGCTGGCGTTTACTGTATGTACGATTTCTGGGATAAAAGACTGGCTCTATCTCATACAATATGTTGGAGAACACAGGGACGGGCTGATTGGTTCGAAATCAAACTTTTCTACCTGGCAGTGTTGCTACCTACGTATTCCAGAGCTTAATAGTAGAGAGTGTGCTGGCCAGCCTGCAGGGCTGCCCTATGCGTTAAATGGCTTGTCAATGTAAGACCGACTACCATGTGAATGACCCAGTCATAGAAGAACAAGTCACTCATGCGGGGTCCGTAAATGCAACTTTCTACCACACTTCTAGTGCGCACATCAGAACACATGAATCACAACGTATTACAGGGACGAAACTCAAATATTGCCTCGCTGGAGCATCTCAGGCTGTCGCCCTCATTTAGCCTTATTGGGATTGCTAAAGGGCTGCGAGTGTCATCAGCATACCAAGGGAGGAGGGCTCACGTCATATGCCATGCTCACCAGACGGTACCTAGATAACAACATGACTATGCACCATATTATTGCAAGGATAGCCCAGAAGGGAGGCAGAAAGCCTCGTATGTTACGTGAAAAGCCTGGTGACGGAAGCCAAATATTACCCGAGGAGATGGTGTCATTTGCGAGTCTGCCTTCCCTTCGCACTCTGCATAGAACTAGCTTCTAGTCATATTCTAAGGCTTCCGGAAGGCCGTGGGATGAGGGGTAGACGAGACACAGCCACACGGGACATGGGGGCTCGTTGATGTTTGTACACTAGGCTGAGAAGGTCGAGGCCCTGCGAGATGAGCAGATTCATATAAGTAGATATCACTTTGAGTCTCCTTCAGATTGATCTCCACTAAATATGATAGCAAACTTACGTATGAGAAACATAATAAGCAAGGACAATGTCAACCGCTAGCCTCCGTCCCGTTGAAGGATACGACAAACTCGCCGCGTTCATAGAAGCCGACCCGGGCCTAGCGATTTTCCGACGTTTCACAAAGCTTAACATCAAAAGTATCCTCTATTACCAAGCAGAGATAGCGAACCTCGAAGAGGAGCTCGACTTTCTCATTCAGGATGACAAGGACTCACAGGACGAGAAGAAGCAGCTGTATCCCTTCTCCGTACGGGACCTAAAAGAGGGAAATCCTACGCAGTGGTCGAAATTTCAAGAAGCGCGGGATTTGATGGACAAGTTTAGTTAGTTTTCACCACTCACTTGTGGTAATTGGGAAAATCCTGGTCTGACCGAGTAGACCATGCTATCATTCAACAACGGGAGCTCATGCGTCTCAGCACGCCAGATAAGTGTGACCTGAGTGTGCTTCGAGAGTGGCTTGACCGGCCTGAAGGGGGAAATATGTTCTTCGAAACGGCTGCCGAGATGGACGTCTACCACGAACGGAACGATGGTGACATGATCGCCCTTTTTAGCAGACATGAAGGTGTCGATAATATGACTCGGCTGATCTTCAATCGAGTCGTTCCTTGGTTTCATAAGCGCTGGGGTGAGAAATATGAAGTAAGGTCTCTTCTTGGGTAATGTCTTCCATCAGAGAGCTTATTACTATCGAAACAGAGCAATGGAAATGGCGCCTGGCAGTATAGTGACAAGAAGATCAAGGCGTGCACCCACTTCTTCAGTGTCATCATAGCGGCGGTGCTGCCTGCATCGTCAATGATAGTATTATATTTCATAAAGAATACCGCTATCAGGATGGTCACTATCATGCTGTATAACATTGCCTTTTCCCTGGCACTGGGCTTGATGGTCAGGGCTCGACGGGTTGAGATCTTTGCCGCGGCTACTGCGTGAGTTGTTACTTTTCCTATTTCCCCTAAATAGCATCAACACCTCATCGCTTATCAAGACATGAGCATGCTGACCCTTTCAGTTTTGCTGCGGTGAACGTGGCTTTGATTTCGAACTCGGGAGGCTGCCAATGCTCATGAAACCCAAATGTAAAATTCGACAAATCTCGGCACCATATTTCCATAGCAGTAATTACAGATACCCAATAGACTTCCAAATAAACGCCATTTCGAATACAGTGACCACTACCCCCACGCCACCACCAACACCAAACAACCTTCGGTGAGCATCTACTCCACAACCAGAACCCCACGGTATCTCATCTTTCCGCCCTCCAGTGTATTTATGGCATCGTTCACGCCATCCACGCTCAGAGGATACTTCATCAAAATAGGCTTCACACCGTGAAGCGCCGCAAAATCGAGCATATCCCTATGCACCTGCCTGGCTGCAACAATAGAGCCTTGCACACGCAACCCGTTCGCCAAAAGACCCATATACGGGAACTTGAAATCTTCGTTATCCACCGACAACGGCGAAATAACCGCTCCAGGAGCAAGAACATTAACATAGAGCTTCCAGTCCGGCTGGCTACTCGTGCTAACAATCAGATTGTCCAATGGCTTCCCAATCTTGAGCTCCTTCGCGCCCTTGGTGGCGTAAAATTCCTTTGCGCCAAGTTGCAGCGCCTCCTCTCTCTTATTATCACTGCCCGAGAAGACAACAACATCGCAGCCCATCTTCGCCGCAAACTGAATAGCCAAGTGTCCCAGCCCACCAATGCCAACAATACCAACCCTTGAGGTCGGCTTAACACCACCCACATGCAATGCATTCCACACCGTCGAACCACCACACATCAGCGGCGCGGAGTCCTCGTTGGAAATTCCATCAGGGATTTTGAACAAGAACGACTCGCGCCACACAGCATGCGTGGCAAATGACCCTTGGTCGAGATTGGCACTTCCGTACATCTGTCGCTCTGGGCACATTGTCTCCCAGCCCGTTAGGCACTGGGCGCATCGACCGCAGCAGTCGTGTTGGTAGCCCCAGCCGACGCGATCGCCTTTGCGCAGTCCATGGACTTCAGGGCCAGTTTCTTCGACGACGCCGGCACCTTCGTGGCCTAGGGCCATGTCTGCGTGTTGGTAGTGGACATCGGTGAAGCAGACGCCGGAGTGGGTGAGGCGGACGAGGACTTGGTCGCGTTGGAGATCATCGCGGTGGGTGGTGGCTTTCTGGATGGATCCGTCTTTGGATCCTTTGAAGACGGTGAAATCGTAGCCCATGGTGGGTGTCGGATGGAGGTTCTGATTGGTGTAAATAAATATAGAATTGATTTACCTTGCAGGAATCTAATAATGTCTTCGTCTGCGAGGTCCCCAGGGATCCCATTTTATACTGTAGGTTAAGCAAGGGGAAGATATTCTTCATGATGTCACCATCAATTCATGGTGGAGAACTCGAAGCCCCATTGAGCAATCATCGGTGGAGGGTTGCAATGAGCTCAACATGTGGATACGAAGCTCTGGGTCAACTACCGGTTGCTCCGGGGGTACAATGGCAATTCTTTGTCGGATTTTACGGGGTACCTCATTTGACCTGGGCAGTGATGATGATATTTTGTAGCAATGCTTATCAATCTTAAAGTATCTTTGTTCTTCCGGAGGGGAGGAATCACCAAGTTAAGGGATAGACTTTCGGCTTCCGCGGATGTCTGTGACTGTGGCTATCGTTGGGTTGCGATGCCGTCATGCCGCGACTTCTGGACTCCCGGACTGATTCAGGAAGGTTGCGATTTTATCGGTCGCATTGCACGTGAAGTCGAACAGGTTTCGTCTACGGTGATACAGACGGGAAAAATGAAGCGCAACTTGAGAGGCGATTATGATAAGGACTTCCATCGACCTCCGAGTTTCCTAATCGGGACAAGCCCTACCATACAAGTCTATGAGATCATAACAAGAAACCCACCATACATTAAATTCCCCTACATCTCCTTCTGCAGCCTCTTCCAAGCCTCCACCTCACACCCACCCCTTATAACTGCCACTCTCATCATCGACAGCAGATTATGCGCCGCATTGGAATGATAATACACACCACCATTAAACATAGCGGTCGCATCCTTCCCAACACCAGCTTGAATCATCGCCTTTCCGCCAGGATGTTCCCTCACAAACTCTTCAACATCATGCACAACCCCAGCAACAACGACCAAGGCCCTGCTCTTCGCCCTCTCCACAAACTCCTCCCACTCCATAACCGGCAACTCACTCAAGGGCGTCCCCCAATCCAACTCAGCCCGTTTCCTATCAACCTTCTTCTGCAACTGCTGCACCCTCCCCTTCTCAATCTCATTCTCACGAAACGTCTTCAAATCACGCGCCAACCCCACCTGTCCCCAGCACCAAATGGCCCACTTAGTCGGATCATACTGATACCACCGAATCGCATTGCGATAATCCGACGGAAACTCATGATGGAAATTATGATATCCCTCACCCATCGTGGCCAACGCCGTGATGACATGATCACGAGGTGAATTGCGATCATCGAACGGCTGTTCACCCAGCCAATGGGCCAGGGAGTTCACGCAGAAAGTGGCCTGTTGCACGAAGAAGATCCGCAAAATGCCTGCGTACACGAACCCGCCCCACCAGTCGCCCCAGATGCCGGCAACAAGCATGGGGACGACAAGGCCCATGAGGATAACGATCTCCATGAAGTGTCGATGCTGCCAGACGACCACGGGGTCGGCGTTTAAGTCGGAGATGTCAGTCCGACCGAACCGCTTCGGGTTCTGCTTTAGTATCATCCAGCCGAAGTGCGCGTAGAAGATCCCCTTGTGTACAGAGTAGGGGTCTCGTTCTGTGTCTGTGTACCGGTGGTGCGAGCGGTGCAGGCGTGCCCACCAGCGCGCTGAGCCTTGGAAGGAGCCCCCGGCGGCGAGGGCCAGGATGACGCGGAGAGGGAGGGTTGCTGTGTAGGATCTGTGGGCCCAGAGGCGGTGGTATCCTGTTTGATATGGTGGGTTAGGAGGAAGAATGCGGGATGGGGGTTGAGATGTGGTGATGGGACGGACCTGCTGTGACGCCTAAGGCTGTGTAGAAGTAGTAGGCTACTGCCCAGATGGCCGTTTTGAGTCGTAGAGGGGTCCAGAGTGCTTGGATGCAGCCGTAGAGGGGGATGAGGACGATCATGGTCACGTTCAGCCAGTTGACATGTTTGTGCCAGTTCCGGAGAGTGATGGGAGTGTCGGCAATGTGGACTTTGGAGATATACCTGTCTCCAGGAGGGGGTATATTGGTCTCGCCTGGCATTGTAACTGGCTGGCTTTGGACCGTATCGGGCTCTGTACTTGGGAATGTTTATGACGGAAGCTGCGCACTCTCTACTATATATGGGAGGGACAGGCAGCCGCACGAGCAGACCGTTGAGCCAAAGGCCTAGCGTTATGCCCGAAGCATGGCGTCAATTTCCGCTACTGACAGGTTGACCAACGTTAGGACAGTGATGAGTCGTAGTATGACAGTAGCAGCAGCAAGTGGTTGGGATTGGAAGTGACAATATCCCTCCCCAATGGGGGCCAATGGGGTAATTCTACGGAATCACCCGTACAGGGAACAGGGGTTTACGAGTGAATCATGGCTAGAAAGATTTGATGCAATGCTGTTGAGCAGAGGACTCAGAGGAGGTTCTGCGCTGGTAGCAGGGTATAGGGTTCAATTCATCTGCTATCTGTTGGGACCCCAACCAGTCTCCCCTGTTTAATGATGTGGAGTTCAAACATTGGGTTTGATTAGTGGGAAGAGGGGTCGAAGGATTTGTTCAATGGAACTGGCTAAACAGCCAGGTTATCGGAACCCATGCCGGCATGGAGAAGTATGCCCTGCTTGGGAGAAGGGCATTTGTAGGGTAACATAGACAGCTTTGCGAGGTTTTTCTCTGTTCATGTAGTGAAATTGAGATTGTGTTTGGTGTGGTGAACTGGCGATAAGGCGGCGGGAGATATCATCCACCGGTCGGCCTATCCAATCGCGATCAAATAATCAAAAATCACTATACTAAAAATAGTCATTACCGAGGTTGAACAGACACTCAACCACTTTGCCATGCAAGCACTCACTAGCATCGATGTGCTGCTGACGGACTTTTTTCAACTTATTATGTTGTTCTACTTTGTGTATTCTTGAGTTATTGAAAAAATGACTTCTGCCCGACAAGCTATCTGTTTCCTGCACGAATTGCAACATAAAGTTTGCTTATAGCTCATGAAATGAAAGAGTATGAAGGTGCTTTATTCTTGCCCAACCCAGCAGCATGCCGAAACGCATGATGAAGCAGGAGCTTTGAACAAGACATTCTTTCCCTTGCA
Organism: Aspergillus eucalypticola CBS 122712; assembly: GCF_003184535.1. NCBI lineage: Eukaryota > Fungi > Ascomycota > Eurotiomycetes > Eurotiales > Aspergillaceae > Aspergillus > Aspergillus eucalypticola. The sequence goes on from NW_020290313.1 coordinate 248,699, forward strand.
ATACGCTAAACCCACACATGCTAGTGAGACAACCACGAAAATCGTGGACTTCCATAGAACACTTCCTTTTCAGATCAACGCTTTCTTGTTCGCAAGGCGCTTTTGTGAAGAACGTATGCCATCTGTGCTATCATTGAGTACATCCTAGCACTTCAGCCCTAAAGCCGACGATACGAGACCCCCGAACTCACTGGAGAAATCAATGACGGATGTCACCTGGTCACTAGCAGAGGTTGGAAATCCAGCCAACCACTCTTGTCGGATTTTTCCTATCTTAGCCAGCATACATCGTGTTCTTTCGGTAGCTCCAATGTATACTATACATGTATGGCTCAGCTAGAATGTCGGGGGTTTCCTTTGAATTTTCAAATCATTATCAATGGTTATTCCTATATGAAGGCCATACCTGCCGCGGGGGCCTCAAAAACATATCCATAATCCCAATCACAAAGTACAGTATCGGACCTGTCAGTTATTTCCTCATCGCTTCATCGCCATCAAAGTCCAAACCATGAACGAAGATGCTGTGCTCGATACTACCCTCTGGGACGACACATGGCTTCCAGTCCCAAAGTTAGACATCGAGCCAAACGGGACCCTAAAACTGCTCAACATCATCCTGGATCCCAAAGATCCATGCAATGAACACAAAATCATCTCGACGCATGACCGGAACATTGCCTTCAACATCACCGAATTCGAGTTACCAAACATGGACAATACAGAGCGCCTTCTCAGCAGGGGTGTCAGTAATGTCCGATATCCTGGAAATTATGGACGCGGTGACGCTGTCAGTCTCGACTGCTTCTGCAAGTCTCTAAAGATAACAACCGTCAATAAAGAGTCCATACTCGAGAGTATTCTGACAAGAACTACAGAGCCAAGAGTTAGGGAAGCCCTCAGAGACATAAGTCGTAACCCTGCGCCCAGGCCTCTTTATATCATCACCGGTATTAAGGTCGCTACTGGGGGAACTATGGATAGCGTGTGGCGTCAGTGGCCCGAGAGAAGGGCTAATATGGGTTATAATAATGATCCTGAAGAGGAAGTACGTTTCATGGAAGAGAGAATAAGGGTGCCGGCCAGTGCTTGTAGGTCTGATCATTTTGAGTGGAAGGATCCTATCATATTAGCTTATCAGGTCAAGGATATTACGGCAGAACCAGGAAGTAGGACGTTGGAAGTTCGCAAGCATACTGAGTATGTTGGGTTTAGAACTGTAGTCGATCTGCTACAAGATATGGGTCGTGTGGAGGCGCCTCTTGTTGAGACGGAATTAGCTAAGAATTACTACGCGTTGTTGGTGTGGTTACCATGGGTGTTATCTTATATATTCTTATCTGTTAGGTTGATTGAAATGCGAAAATAAATATCATGGCCTTGCTTGGCGGATGTGCGGGTGGCTTTTGCAGGATAAAGTCTAGAATGGGCAGTCTTCCAATTATCTTGATCTTGAATTGTACGCTTTCTTTCTAATAGGGGTGTGGAACAGATTATCTTGACAAATTTCGATGAGAAAGGCATAGGCTGAAGCTGGACGAGGGAATACACTCCACTGATGCAGCATCGCAAAAGAGAAAGGCGAAGAAAGTAAAGGCCAAAGAAAGCGAGATTACGCAAACCACATCTTGGCACATCTTTTCTCATCCCATACACACCCTGACATGATCCCATGGATGTATGCTTCGCCAACAAGAGACCAATGCCCTTGCAAGTCCTTCGCTTCTCTGGCTACCAGAGGTACTTTGGCCCCTTTACAGAGCGTTACCGCATCACCTTTTCGAGCGGACGCAGGGGAAAGCCCAATGTATCCCATTGATGTCCGAATGACATGTCGATTTCGCACATAGGAAAAATTAGGATTTGATGTAAAATCTCCAATACGCAATAGCCCCGAAAAGTCACGCTTTGTCACCATCGCTCGAACAAGAAGCACAGCAAGATTGTGTGGTGTTAGGAACAAGATCCACGGCCAAGCTGGCAGTCTCCAGGATTGGAGTATTTTTGCGCCATCTTTAGAGATCATATCAAACCTCTGGAACTGCTTTTTCTGAATCTCATGGTTCTCTGGTGTGACATGACCAGCAAGGAGGGTCTGCCAGTAGGCGTCCAACATGTCTCCTCCGCCCACATATTTGGCTTTTACACGGGCTTTGGTGATATCTTCCCATTTGAGGCAGCATTGTAAGAATTCCACCATGGTTTCCATACGCTTTTTGTATTGCCTGTAGTGCTGGAATGTCCACGTGTTTGGTGGTCGTCGGTCTGCGGTGTCGCTTACTTCCTCAATCCGATCGAAGACAAATCCTTCCACGCCCATAACAGTGTCCTGGCGTTGGAACTCGATGCTCCCAGTTGTTCTGGTATCTTTAGAGGCCCGAAAGTGGTGCTGATCTAGTAGCAAGCAGTTTGGGCGGTGGCTCGCGGCCCAGTCTGGAATCCAAGATGGCCAGTCATGTCGACCTTCCTCCACGTTACCAACGGGGCCACTAAGAAGGTCCAGATTCTCAGACCTTCTGAGTATGTTCACAGAGAGCTTCTTGCAAACCTTTCTGTACATCATTTCTGATTTGAGCTTTCTTTCTTCGTCACTCCACTCGGGGTTTTGCTCTGGATAGTCAAAGCTCCGCAGCTCTAGATCTTGGAGCTCGGACTCGTCGACAAGGCCGCAAAAGGCATAGATTCTGTCAACTAACACTGTAGCATCGCAATTGTTGTTACGAAGGAGAATATTTAACAGAGTCGACCTTCCAGCGGGCACCTCTTGTCGCAGTTTCTCGACCACAGCCATGTGACTGGGGAGCGGAACCCCAGCGAGAGGTCTGATTGGAATGGAAGGGACAAAGTTCAGCGCGCGAACGAGCTCGCTCCAGGGTATTGAATAGCCACCACAGTCAATGCGGACATCTGGTGGCAATGTTGCTTCTTGCACCACCCATGCACGTGTGAACCATGCCCGTTGAGTGAGCTCCATGAGCGCCTTCCAACATTGACATATTGTCCATTTTACTCCAACGTTGTCCAAAAGTATCATAGTCATAAAACTCGGTGTCTCTTGACCACTCTTCGGGTCCCCATCGCTACCATTTAAGAGATCGTGCTTATCTCCCAGGTTCTCTTGGTGATATGCCACATTGCAAAGCCAGTACGCTGCCACGAACGCCCTTTCAGTAAGCTCTGTGGGTTCTCCAAGCCAAATGATTCCCTTAGCACATTTTCTATAGATATCACCCATAAGCTTAAGCTGATGAGACTTCTCTTGCCAGTCACTTTGATTGATACAGATGCGGTCAGCCCATATTAAACGTGATCTTCCCTCATACTGGCTGAGAACGTCATCAGGGTCTTTCCTCACGACCCCATCGCGTTTATCATTCACATCGATGAAGGCGCCGTGATCCTTGCGTACTGTCGCATTGCAGGATGGATACCGCAGCCATTTGAGGGCGTCATAGAGGCTTTCACCAATATCGAGGGGGCAATTTCCAACTTTGATCCGTGTATCTCCTGCTTTCGTTCTACCTTTTCTCTGTGAGTATCCTTCATACGGATCTCCCCACGTATAAGACATGGCTTCATATGGAGGACAATCATCGAGAGAGTGGATATGGATGTCACACCGAATTTCCTCTTCACCCCCTCCGGGATGTAATTCAAGGAGGCGAAATTGCCTCTCCCCAAGAGGGCTGGAAGGGATCATCGGGATGTAAGTATAAGTCAAGCAAAATAGGAGCAAAGTGATAAACAATATAGATGGGTCTTATTAATATAACTCGGGATTATAGCCTTATTAGAAGGTCCGATGTCCACCATGCACCAAGATGCACCAAGCCTGGCTGAAGAAAATTGATACATACCGCTCCGTTGGGAACGATTGGCATATTAATCGTTTAAGCAGCTGTCGCACATGGTGCAAAGGGTACGTATGGTACTTTCTGCCTTTATCCTAATCCTCGAGAATTATTCGCATGCATAGCTGCCTGATACTCAAGAAGAGACAACTTCCTCTTTCTCAGCGCGCTCTGATCGGAGTTGGTGAGTGGGGTCGTGAGCCAATGGGCACTCTGCTGTTGCATAGAATTGAATTGAGAAGGTATGATTCTCTCTCTCTCTCTCTCTATCTATCTTCTTCTTTTCTTCTTCTTTTCTTCTTCTTTTCTTCTTCTTTTCTTCTTTTTTTCTTCTTCTTTTACCTTTGACCGAGAGGTCATCCTTTTGGCAATAGCATCTCTTACACTTGACGGACGCAATATCTGGCAAGACCAATAAATCAAAGTACTATAGTGCCACCATATATTTTACTTCCGAGACGCTGGGCCCAGTAGGGTCTCCATCGCTGGCCACGTAGGTAGCGGCATACGTGGCCATGATACCGGTAGCTCTGGTTCGTGGACAGCTGTGCCATTTTCAGGGGCTTTTTGCTACCCCGAGCTGGCCGGGCAAGTTATATTCCGTGTTTTCCGCTTCCCCGGTCACTGATATGGTAATTATGTCCGGTTTTACCAAGTACTGCTGTTCTTGACGTGGCAGACGAGCTGGTCCCTCACTCAGCCAGGACACACTTATTAATGATTCTATATTAGAGTTAGATGGAAATAGAACATTGTTTTATTTTATAGATTACTGCATATCTCCGCGGGATGAATTAAACTTATAGTGTTTTTTATGGCCATAAATATCTAGTTCCTATTATTTTACTACTTTAAATATACATTGGTTTGACTGAAATATACTAGAAATATAGTTATTTTGTCATTGAATTGGTGACAAACGGAACAGGGTGAGATCCTATCTGTGAATTCCACTAGGAGGCTAATGTTGCCAACTAATATACAGTCAATACTGGCAATTTCCAGTCATTGTACCCAGGTCTTATAGCAAGGTAAGAAGTGGAGCGCTGGTTAAATATGTAATTCAATCATAGTAGCAGGTGTAGGTGCACTGTTTCCGTTGATATCATCGCTGTGCATTAGTGGCCGGGCCTCTCTGACTTGTTGTCGATTTGTCAAAGCAGAGTCTCATTTCCGGCGACACAGCCTTTGGAGAATCCTGGTCTGCAAGCTTACGGATCTCAAGAGGCCCAAAAGAGCTGCGGCATACTTCAAGTCTGGACGGCGATGCGCGGGCATAACCAGTAAGATTGTTAAGAAGACCCGCCAGCCGCGAAAGATGATCTTTATTATCACGCTCCCAGTTTAGGAGATCATCCTTCATGTCTGATAGGTGCAGGCTCTTCATGACCCCTTCCTTGTGATATGCCACTGCGACGTTTGAGACTTGTGATGCCCAGAGTCGAGGGAAGACAGTGTCTAGATGGAGCTTTCGAAGTTGGCCATGGTGATTGTACATGGACCGTAAATCGGTGTGGAGGATTTCGTTCTGAGCAATTGGCTTGCCGCCTTCATGTACCTGCAACCCGCCGATGCCTTCAGTAAGACTGCTGATGTTAGCCGTGTCGGTGTTGGTGGATGCATTTCCACCTTCAGAGTCCAAATCCTGGTTTGGTATATAGGCATCTGACGCAGAGCGAACGACCATATTGATGCCTGCGAAATTATAGCGAACAATGCGCTGATGGGCCTTGTATTCAGCGGCTATGTCTTCCCACCTAGTGTATCTCCTCGTGAACTCGGCCTTGTATTTATATCGAATATCAGATTCAGGCAACCAGACCGGCGCGGGAACTTCACGTCGAACAAACACTACCGTCTTGCCAATGGACTCCATGATAAAGCGGATCTCTGAGGTTAGACCACGGATGAAATCGAAGAGATCTCTAAGGGTGGCCGAACAGGTAACGATGTCGGTGCGTTGAAGATCATACCTCGAATCCTGTCGCCGGATGGCTTCAAACGATGCCTCCCAGGGGTGAGCAAGTTCATTGATGGGCTTTGGGTTGGCCCATTTTGAATAGCCTGTTTCCTTGAGCTTCAGAGACTTCTTTACTGGAGTCCAAAGGGGAGGTCGACCTGAGATCTAGTGAGCTTGAGATCTTCCAGAGGCAGTGTGGTAGTAAAGAACAAAAATACCTGGAATCAAAATAGATGATTCCCCTGGATCTAACCGTGTGTAAGATGCCAGATAATTGCAGGATGTGATGCATGGGGTTTTTTGTGACGGTTTCACCCTGTCTGATTCGAATTTGGCCAGCACCGGGCCTTTTGGTGGAGAGAGTGACTCGAGAATAACTTCCGCTCCTTTTGGGTGATTCCATGCCTTTTTACGGCGGAGCATCCTCCCATGCACAGGTCTGTACATATTAGGAGGAGGGGTGTTATATTGTGAGTAGAGTTCCTGCCACGATGTTGCTGGTATGAGGCAAGCTGGATCGTTTAGAAGAAAACAGGAAAAAGACAGGTGGATCCGGTTGGTCACCTTCCCCGACCGGGGCGGGGTTCCCAGCCCCCCCTTTAAACTCTCCTCCACAACGACTCCGGATATCCACAACTCTAGTTTTAACCACTCTATAGCATATCGTGCTGCCTCCCTCGTTTGGTATAACCTTCATTAATCACTAGAGTAGAAAAAGTCTGCGTGAAAAGGCGTGTTCATCCTTTGCAGGGCTATCTTGCCTATCACTCAAAGTCATTGTCGATTTTGTTCATGCAGAAATAAATGTTTGGCCAATAATCTTCACATTTCTGGAGCAGGAGTAACGCTCATTTCGATCAACATGATAAGAAGGAGATTAGAAAAATAAAATACAGAATAAAATAAAATAATAATATAAATAAAAAGGAAAAAGGAAGGGAGACAGAGAGAGATTGGATGTTCCATAAATAGACTATCATACAATGCATTAACCAGTAACAGGACTTCGTTCAGGGGATGAACAGTCCAATGAAGTATAGTAGCTAGGCGCTGTCGCTAGTAGTATGCATGAGCTGATCGGTGGAATCCACAAGCGCCTTCGAGTGCACCCGGACGATGATTTTGTTGGTACTCGGCGGCACAGCCTCACACAATTAGTTGAGTTATACATGAGAGTGAAACAAAACTACGCGCTGCAAGTGTTCGATGAGCTGAGATACCTAGGCGGCGGAAAATATCAGCTAACGATTGGAAGTTATGACCTGACCCGTTTATTGACTCTAATGACTTTCTGAGAGCCTAAGCGCCTAATACAACGTGCTGATGCGGGCTTGGTTGCATCGAACGTGGTAGGAGCTCGTGGGCGTCTATTGATCATGCCAACCAAGGCATATAAGGAGGGTTCTTTTCGCCCTTCCAATATTGTGTTTTCCAAGCAACTCCATGATTCAATCTATCTTCTGATACCAACAAAACCTTCAATACTGCCAGCCAACTTACCTGCAACTTATCACTTCTCCATTCTACTTATCCGCCGATCACAATGCATCAAAGAACGTATACATACGTCCTCGCGCCTAGATGGGACTTCCGTCCCGATGGCCCCATTGCCCTTGGAAATATCATCGTCGATCCATTTAGACCGCACCGGGTCCTAACAAGACCCGACCCAGACATCCCGACCGCTCCCATCGAAACAGTGGTCGAAACCGACTGGTCGCTACATCACCAAAGGGAGAATGGTGTTAAATCAAGCGTCTGGGCCCACTTCCTCAACGCCATGGGCGTCGATGTCGGTTTCGAGGGCAGCAGGTCCCTTGATGCTGACTACACCGTTGACTCCCTGACAACCAGCTATTTCAGGGACGAGCCCTCCCATGAAGAGATCATTCGACGCACTCAAGATGGCAAGATCCGGGATCTGATGCGCCTGGACAGTGTGTTTTCCAAACCCGTATATATGATCACCGGCGTCAAGATTGCAAAGGGATTCCGTGTATCTGAAAGCCGTTCCAGCTCCAAGGAAGCAAATGCTGGGGCCAAAGCCGGTACATCGGGAACGGTTATTGGCGATGTCACTGTTGGCACAGATAATAAGGTCTATTCGAAGGAGTCTGACAAGCATCAGGGAAAGACCGAAAATGATGTTGTGTTCGCTTTCCAGCTCATGAAGATCGTGCCGAAGGGGTGGAAGCACAAGTCCTTCGATGTGCAGGACTTCTACCCCAAGGCTGCTCTGCTGCTGGGCGATGAAGAAGAAGAAATCGAGAACGAGCTCGATGTGTCTTATGCCACGGCGGCGGATTTCGCTGATTCTGACCTGGATATTCAGTTCAATATGACTGAGCTAAATGATAGCCAGGGTGCGTTCAAATGTGTTTCTGCCGTGGCGTAAGCTAGGATGCGCGCAAATAAATGGCTCTTGTATACTTTGTTTTGATTGGCGTTTCCTCTCTGCTGTTAATGCGCTTTTCATTCATTGATTCGTCCGTTTAGCCAATGTCTCTAAATCTATTTTACGGTATATAAAGTAGATTACCAAATAACATGCATGTCCGTTACCTTTCATAAGCGAAAGTGTAGACAAATATCTCCAAGTAAATCAGCTACCCAAGTTCACAGCACCAGACTTAACATACCCATTAACACCGCCCAACAGACTGATAAATCTCCAACGGATCAAATCCCACCCTCTGCTGCAAAAGATTCAGGATCGGCTTGAACAAAACCCTCCCTTCATACTCCTCCATCTTCCCCAGACGCTCCGCTTCCCGCTGCCTCTCAATAGCCACCTTCATTTCATCCCAAGTGATCCACTCCCAGCGGACACATTTCTCAGGCTCCATGACCTTCAGCCCAAACCATCAGTTTTCAATCGTTCCTCAAGTAACACCACCAGAAGATAACTTCAGAAATCCAAACAAAAGAGGGAAATAAACAAACGTACCACCGGCTCCGCATCCTCATCCACAAGCCTACAGCCCACAAAAATTGTAACATAATGCTTTCCTCCCTCCATCTTGGCATTGTTGATCGCGGTAAGGAAGCGTATATCAGTTACTTCGAGGCCCGTTTCCTCTAGAACCTCTCGAGCTGCACAGTCTTCAAAGCTCTCGTTGAATTCGAGGTGGCCGCCCGGATGACCCCATGTTCCTTGAGACAAATTAGAGCAATGTCTCAAATAGAAGGTGTTACTGGAGGGAATCAATGGGTGAAAGGTAAGACTTACCGGCGCCGAGACTCCCCTTGCGTCGGCCGAGAATGGTGTGGCCGTGTTTGTTGAAGACGTAGACGGCCACAGCGACGCGAATTGTTTGGTCCATGGTGGTGGTATTTATGACGGAGTAATCGGTAGGGTTAAAGTTAATTGATCGATAATTACGTGTTGTTACAAGGAGTGTCCTGCTCACTGAGTTCGAGAGATCTGATTTACATCCGGAAGGAAAAGAAGTCCGTGGGACAGAATTGGATGCGGGCGGTGACTGGCGATAACGATTGCGGATAGATTCGCCAAGCCAAGAAAGGCTGCTTCTGATTGATAAGATGCGCGATATTGGGTTTATGTGTTGATCCATGGTTAATATAGCCATATACCACGATTGCGCAGCTGAAAAATCCTAATCAAACTAAATTTGATATTGTGGTCATAGACGAAGTTATGCACATCGATTTCTCCGATCCCTCCCCCCTCTTAACTGCACACTGCACTAGCCTGAGGGGTCACGGGTTCCTCAAAAAAAGCCTTGCCATCAAATCATCGTCTTGTATGATGTACATCGCGCAGTTCAAACTATGTGTCAAAATAGTGTTCAGGTTTTGAAGAACCATATTGTAACGAGCAGAAAGATTTCACCAAACGCAGGCCTGAATATGAAGGAATCGCGAGTAATTCTTCCACTTCTACCCGAGTCTATTCGCTTCTTCTAGTCACTCTCTCCCTCCGAAGGTAAGCCCGAAGGTAATAGAACCCCATACCAATAATCCAGACCGAAATAAGGATTACCGCTTGCAGAGGTGCGAAGACGGCTCCCCTCACCACTACAAAGCCACTGACGAGGGCAAAAACCAGCGGAATAGCGATGAAGGGTTTGTAAGGCCGATGAAGATCAGGCTGCCGGAATCGCAGAAGGATGGCACCTAAGACGGTCAAGAAGAAGAACGAGTACTCTCCCAGACCATTGAAGGTGAGAAGAGCGCGAAAATTTCCGAACAGCAGGTACGGGATTGGCAACAGGGTAGCCAGAATTGTGGCATTGATTGGCGCGTCCGATCGGGGAGTTGACTGAGAAGGAGGCTCTGGGTCAGGAGGCATTCCTACGTGTCCAAGCACACCCAGGAACCGAGGGAACCAATCCAGCTTCGATGCCGCGACAATCATGCGACCGGCCACAAAGGAGTTTCCGAGCAGGGAGCCGGCGACCACGAGGCAGATCACTATGGCAGCGAGGATACCAAACGCTGGTCCTAGGAGATGGGTGATTGCGGTCTGTATGTCATTAGCGTATGTAATCAACCGGGGGGGGGGGGGGGGGGGTGTGCTTGACATACGACGGCCACGCTGTCAGTGGTAGAAACGATCTTCCATGGAAGAAGGATGTAGTACGCGGCATTAGCGGCAAGGAAGCAAAGAATGATGATGGGGAGGGCAGTGTTGATGGCCAATGGAAGCTGACGAGCAGGAGCAGAGAGCTCTGCGCTAACGTAGATTGCCTGTCAAAAATGGTGAGTATTTTCACAGACTCGTTGTAGGGGCTTATATGCCTACCTTATCCCAGCCCGAATAAGCCCAGAGAGCACCATAGAGCGCGGTAGAATAGTAACCTAGCGATTCCCACCCGTGCATGGAACTCCAGTCGATCTCCCGACCGTCCGGCGTCCAGGTGTTCCTAGATCCGAACCAAGAGTGCTTGAGCCAGTCATTTGACCCAGCATCGCGGTTGATTCCGGAGACTTGCAGGATGACGACAACTAGACCAGCCACCACAATTGCGGCAATGGCTATGAATTTGGTCGTGACTGAAAAGCCATTCAATCGGGTGCTGACCTTGGTACTGATGGAGTTGGCCAGACCGATCACCAACAATACAAGAATGGAGAGCAGCTTATGCGAAAGGCTTCCAGCCTGATCGGTGACACCAGCCGCGGAGAAGATGCTTTCAATAAATACGATGCTCAAAACGGCCAGCGTTGCAGGCATCACGGCGACGATCCAAGTCCAAGCAGCAAGGAATCCAAAGACATCTCCGTAGATGTATCGAAGATATGGCTGCACGCCTCCTATTGTACAGTCAATACAGTCGATATACCTGATGGTAATAGAGTGAACCAACCTTCGCCCGGAATAGCAGTGCCTAGCTCGGCCATAGTGCTGGCACCGGTCCAGGCCAGAGTACCTCCGACCAGCCACACAATAAGCGCGACTCCTGGAGATGGAACATTTGTGTCGATGGAACCTGGAGAAGTGAAGATACCACTACCGATTACAATGCTGATGACGATGCCAAAGGCCTCGATGGCTCCGAGATTGCGGGTGAACTTTGGGCCCAATGCGGCATCGGTCCCTCTGGAATCGGCCAGGAGCGGGCGGCGAACACCCTCCTCTTCCGACTGATCGTGCGGAGACATGGGAGGGCAATTGATGACGGTTGTTCAGGTTAATGAGTGGACGTAAATGGCGCTGAAGGGATGGGAAAGAGGGGAAGAGTCGGCAGGATCAAAGCGAATCACGCCATCGGCTGGCGCGAACGTTTCATGCACGTCTGGCTTGATCACTTGCAGGGAGAAGAAGCTACCTCTCTCAGGGCGGTGACTCCGACAAACATTGGGGCATTCACAACATTCCCACGTGACTTCTCCTTATCTGCCTCTGAAAATGCACTTTTTCGCAAGGAGTTTATAAAAAAAAAAAACATTAAAAAGCACATACCTCTGGCTAAGTGTACTTGCTTTGAAACTATAATTCCAGTGGGCGTTATATCCACGCTTTCGGGAGGGACCATTAACGTGCGGACGGCTCAATCACACATACTAAGAGTTTGCAACAACTTAGGAGGGAGGGAGTAGAAGACTCAGCATAGAATATGTAATATACTAATTTCGTAACCATTATCATTGCCGCAAAGATAATTCAAGTACAACTACTCGCACCCTACTCCTGAATTAGAATACTACAAAGGTACCAAAAGTGTCCTGCCTAACGCGAGCAAAGTATCCTAGCCCTGCCATACCCTTCACTTTCTCATCTGTAAATTTGAATTCTTTTGTGACTATAAGAGCACACCAGTGCATCCAATACATTGTTAGAGGATAGAGAGTGTGCACAATGCCACTCATAGCACAATTCACGCAAGCATACAAAGCAAAAAGTGATGAACACTCGCCTAGGATTCTAGCGTAAATACATTCACTTCATGCCAAATATACACGATGAAAAGCAACGCTAATCATCTTAGCATGATCTCTCACCCAATACCTACTGCACGTATCGCAAGCTGTCAATCATGCAGACCGATCAGCCACCCGAGATGCCACCCAACCCGAAGGAGGAATCCCGCACCCTAAAAAGCGTCAGAAAGATAATGGAGAAGCTAGAAGGTCGAAACGTCCTCAACTTCATATCCCCGTCTTTTTGCGACGCAATCAACATAGTTCTGCTGCCCCTGGATCTTGAGGTCAAACACCATGGAAAGGGTAAATCTTCAACTACTCCCCTGCTCTTCGAACCTCTTCCAATCGAAGCTTTGCACACCTATCCCATCGACCCTCACCCCTACACCACAATAGACAAGCGTGAAGAATCCTGCTTCACTATTAAAGACTACGGAACTATCAAGAAAGACTCGTGCGAGTCATACCCGCCCTTCCGCTTGAAAGAAATTGCCATCAAGCTAGAAAGATGGATCCATCTCGCTCCACGAACTCATCGCTACTATGCCGTGCCCGCTACTTTGACGCATATTGGGATCTGGTATCCGTCCATGTGAGTACTTTGTATAAACCCAATAATACATTCAAACAATCCCATGGCTCTAATCTGTTGATGAATGCACCAGCACAACCGACAAATTGTACGCCCGGACATCCAACATTTATGACCAGCTCGGACAATATCTGTACACGGTGAATCGATTTTTTGAATGCATAGATGATAGGCACCCATATATCGTCATGATCACTCAACATTGGTGCCAAGAGCGATGTCCTGAAGACTCTATGATGCGATTTGAGCTGCTGGGAATACTTCAGACGATGCGCACCCGTCTGGAGCAAGATGAACTAGACTCGGAAGGGATGGTGCCTGTATGTTTCTCACAACCCCTGTGATAAATGTTGAAAGTTGTTGATCACTGACACCGATAATAGGTCCTCATGGTTTCGTTTATGATACCCTCACATGCTCGGATTCTGCAGGCTCATATGCACAATGGGAAGTTGGTTGTGGCGCACAGCCGCATTTATAGCTTCGAAACTATGCGTGAGGCGCCGATGGATCTGTTCACAAGATGGTTGCTTTCGACTCCTGTTGGGTTTTTTAAGGAAACTGATACGGACGACCAGTACCCTTGAAATGAATTGATGGATATGAAGGACAAATGGAAGGCGATGGTCGTTAATATGAGAAGTTGAATGGGAACCGAGGAGGCCTATCTCGTAGAGATTCGGGATTAGTCGCTTGCAAGATCGGTCCTTCAGTCAATGACATTGAAACATTAGCCGGTATGAGTGAGTCTTTTTCAGTGTAGATTGTATACTTATACAGGTCAACCTTGCCCCATACAAATAGAAATGTGTAATACGAGACGGAAGTTGAATCCAGGAGAAATATGCCACAAAGAGCCGGTAAAAAATTGGAGGCAGAGGGTCCATGATCACAAATCTAAACAGGGAATATCAAGAACTGCGAGCACAGCAAGATATAGAGTGGATTTTGAACACATCGTGGCCACTCGTGTTTCCGGAGTCTTCTAGAGTTGGTCATTCATATCAACTGTTGAGGCGATGTTTTCCAAGTAGACCAAAAGAGAAATCTCTCTTGGTACTGGTATCGCTTAGGTATTTGTTCCAACATCAACTAACATATATAACCGGGCAGAAATAAGTAAAGTTTGATATTAGGGTGACAGCAAAGCCTATAGTATCAACAGGAGAGATTATTTAGTTGTTAGGATTTCGAATACCTCAAGCATCCGCAAGGAGATTTTCGTTCATATACTTCAGGCCCGTATCCACGGCGACGGTAACCACCGTCTTGCCCGGGCCCAGTTCTTTGGCAAGAGCAATGGCCGCGACAACATTAAGACCTGTCGAAGTTCCAACCACTAAACCTTCCCCACGAGCTAACCGCCTGCACATAGCACGACCTTCTGCCTCTGAGATACCTCGTGCTTCATCATAAAGCTTAGAATCCAGATGTGGCGGCACGAAACCAATTCCTATTCCCTCGACGCCATGAGATCCAGTGCGCCCTTCAGTAGTGACAGGAGAAGCGGCCGGTTCGAGAACTACAACGCGCGTATCCGGCCACTCTGACTCCAGAACGCGTGAGACACCATAACCATGCCGGCACCTCCAACCGTACCGCAGAAGGCATCAATACCACCGGGGAACTGCGCTGCCAGTTCCTCCCGAAGTGTTTCATAACCAGGCAGGGCATCACCATTATTACCAGGCCAACATTGTGCTTTCTTCAGCCCATAGTCGAAAATCGACAAATCAATCTCTAACGTCTACCCCTAGTAACAATTGAGTTATGTTCTGTTCACAAGAAAGCAAAACAGCGAGGGGTGTTTGCATTGTTTGCCGGTAGAAAATACCAACGCTTGGCAAAGTCTTAGTGTGGCTTGGCAATGGCGCCCGATCCCGCTTAGTGATACAGACTCGGGGCCGGTTCATGCCGAAATCGGAAGGCCAGGCCGAATCATCTCGACCGCGTGCGTCTGAATCGGATATCAGCCACAACAACAGTTCAGCGACACTTCCCCAAGCCGCTGATCAACCCATAACGGTCATTATGACTCAATGAAGCGAGTCACGACTCTCTCAGCGCTGTGGCTGAGGCCATGATTTTCGTATGCCCCCGCTTGGCGCCTCCTATTGAGGGCACTAGCCAGCTGTGCTGACCAGAAGTGGGTCCAAGTACGTACGCTTTTTCATCCACTTGTGGCAACCAAGCTCACCTTGACCATAGGGCTTTGTAGTGGACATTTGTCCAGACTTCACAAGACCCCGAATGTGTCTTGCGTGACTCGCATAGTAATGCAGTGAACGCGTACGGCCATGTCATCAAAGTTTCATGATGCCCATCTTCTCTGGATCGGGATCTTCCCCATTACCCCCTTACGGGGCGACGGCAAGATCTGAGCCATGCTGCTCCTGGCTTAAACCATGGTACTATAGCTTCGCAGGCGAATAGGGCGATGCTTTGAAGGTTCACTAGCGTCATAGTCCGATTAGCTCGGCGATAAATCCACATCGGCCGTAGGCAACATCGTTTCCTTCGAAGGCTATGTCGTCAGATGCAACATCCAAACTGGGGAGAGGACCCCTCAATGAGCGTCATTTGCACCCAAAATTATCTCCTTTCCCTCTTCGCTGGATCGCAGACCCTATGTGGTCTCCACATCCCTAATGGCGCCTCCCAGGGGGCCACGAGTATAAGATCCCCCACGATCTCTCGTTGACCCCTCACTCATTCTCAACAACATCTACAAGCCACACACTTTTATCAAACAAACACTTCAAACCTTTCTTCCTACAAACAATCAACATGGGTCTTTTCCACCACCACCACGAGAACCAGCACGGCCCTGGCGGCCATGAAGGCCCCCACGGCGGTCCTCAGGGCGGTCCTGGAGGTCCTGGCGGCCCTCACGGCGGTGGCCCTGGTGGTCCTCATGGCGGTCCCGGAGGTCCCGGCGGCCCTGGAGGATTCGGTGGTCCTCATGAAGGTCCCGGTGGCCACGGAGGCCCTCACGGCGGAGGCCACGGCGGTCCTGGTGGTCCTCACGGCGGTCCTGGCGGCCCCGGTGGCCCTCACGGAGGCCCCGGCCGTTTCTAAAGCCCTGACGGACTACAACTCGAGGTATGCCGTGATGCTCTATGGTCTCAGTATGAAAGGATTCAACTGACTGTTATCGAATAGTACCGCAGATCATCAATTCGTGCAACCATTCGAGCGAAGCCATTGAGTCATGTCGGATATGTTTAAATTTTTGTGTATATACCATCGTCGTGATATCATAATGATACGTACTCATTATTGAAAAATGAGAAATTCTGGTGCTGCTATGGACGTAAATGAAAGGGGGGACGTCTTATGCATGTAGCATTGAGATCTGCGACACATGCTGGTAGTTATATATCATTTGTCATCAAAGGAATGCGGATGTCACGTCCAGGGCTGCAAGAGCATGCATGGTAAAGAAGAACAAGTGACCGCTGCTGTTGCTTTTCCTATTCCACATGCAGCAACCTAATTGTACCACAGCCAGTGACACCTCTTCTATCTAGCAGGGTTCATATACTTGGTAGCCTCAAAGATAATTCAGAAGAATTTCAATAATCTATCCTACACGACTCAACACCATCTCCTCATAATCCAACACATGCAACCCCCCTCCAACCTCCTCACCTTCCTAAAATCCAACTTCGATTTCATAACATCATTAACATTGGACACCACCACTCTCCCCCCATCCAGCAAAGTCCCCAAATTAAACATAGTACTATAAACCAACCCCTGAAAACTCGCCCCCTCGAACGTCTTCTGCTCCCTCGGTCCATCATACTTATACTGGATATCCGACCCCTTCGAGGGTAACCCTGCGCCCTTCCAGTTGCCGAAAAGCGAAGGATGCGACGAAACACACTTCAAGTAACCGGTCTCGCACAATCTCCCCAACATGACATCATACACGACACTCTGACCAGGCGGCATGCTCTCATCATCGGGTAAAACAGACAACGCTGCGAGTATTTTCTGTGCTGCGTTAAACGATACGGCATATGCACTGGAGCAGACTGCCAGTGAGGTTTTGCAGATAATGCGGTTGTGTTTGATGTTGTCGACAAGTTCGTGGACGGCTGGGCCGGCCCAGTATTGTGGAAGACCGTAGACGGGGATAGATGTTGGGTCATTCTTAAGTATGTAGAATGGGGTCTTCTTTTGGCATTTTGTTCCGCAGTGGCCGAGCCAGAGGATGTCCCAGTCGTCCCCGTAGGGCGTGGTCTTGGGGTGGGATTCGGCTTGGAGGGCTAGGGTTCCTAGCGCGAATTCTTGTAGTTGGTTCTTTAGTGTCACGTCCCAATCGACGTCGTCTTCAAGTATTAGGGCACTGGTTATGCGCTCTGAGACGATGCT
Organism: Aspergillus eucalypticola CBS 122712; assembly: GCF_003184535.1. Classification (NCBI taxonomy): domain Eukaryota; kingdom Fungi; phylum Ascomycota; class Eurotiomycetes; order Eurotiales; family Aspergillaceae; genus Aspergillus; species Aspergillus eucalypticola. The sequence continues at coordinate 265,869 of NW_020290313.1, forward strand.
AAATAAAGTCAGATTTGTGTCTGATTTCTAATGGAGATGTGATTACCGTTGCATCGCGTTCAGGTGGGCTCGCCAGCTGCCGATTTCACCGGCTAGCATGCGAGGTCTATCCGGTTCGTCGTACCGCTGGATAGAGTCTTAGTAGATAGTATGAGGCACAGTGGCCAAATAAATCTTACTGGTGGGTAGGCCTTTGGGCTCATATCTTCAGAGGATACGCCATCAATCCAGTCCACGCGGAACTGCGTGACTGATGAGCCTAGTGTGATTGCATCTCGTTTATCAGGTCGACTGGGGAGGTTGATACAGAAAATCCTTTCGAACTACGTCTCGATTAGAAATCGGATGTACTGTATGGTCTGGGATGAGAGCTCACCCCTAATGTTTCATTTGTGATTGTTGCCAGACTTAATCCGTCTGCTGAACGCAGCCCCTGCAACCCAGCATACCGTTCACCAGGACTTATCAATAATGTACCCCACAACACGAGGATAAACACCAGCGATAACCCCGCATAGAGCAATTTCCTTTGCCGATTCCTTTTGAATACTTGGATTGAAGGAGAGCTGGGTAGGTTCAATTTCAGCGCTCCCATGGTGAGCCGTCTAAGGACATGGCCGGAAGAGAGGGAGGTAGAGGAAGAAGGCGACCCCCAAAATCAATAATTCCGACCGAGAAGTTCCTTTCATACTTTTTTTGCTAAACTGTGAAGCCTGCAAGCTAGGTGGGGATGAACTGATAGCTGGAAGCCTATCGTGATGGACTTGCATGACCGGCGCTTAATGAGGCGATTTCATTGGCCGAAACCCACCGCTAAGCATACATGACGCACCCCAAGCATCGAATGATCACATCCGGATGTCCCAAGCAGGAAAACATGCTGACACCATTGTGAACCATTGAAGAGAGTGGCGGGCAAAGAAAGAGGAGAACCAGAGGCCTCAGCCTCGCATGCTTTTCCACATGACCCAGACTATTTCGAATGGCAACAGCCTATGTGATTGTTGGTATTCAATCCCCCTAAGTACCTTCATTGCGCAAATTGCTAAGTATTACCTATTGGGACCAGTTCTATTTAGATTTGGGTGTTCATATTCTGCCCTACGACATTGATGAAGCCTGTCACGTGCCATATTATTGTGCGTCCGACCACAGCGTCACGTGGCATATCGCCCGTACCTCGCTGGTCCAAGCTTCTTGCTCGGTTCCACCTTGATGACCCTTAATCTTTTTCTCAAAATCATAGAAACATCGATGACCTCATATCTCTGGTCAGGCGGGGATACTCCGGGTTGCGCCGGTGCAGAGGCGACGAGGGCGTCCAACCCGGGCGTGCGATGTTTGCCATGTTAGGAAGGTGAGAACATCTACCTCCTGGATCTAGACACATACAATCTAACCACAGAACTATTTTAGTTCGCCTGTGATCGGGCAACACCAAAGTGTGACTGGTGCGCCTGTCATGGTCTACAATGTACCTTCTCCAGATCTAGCCCCGGGGGCTCTTCAAGGTGGGAAATATTAGCGCCAAATTCGAATGACACTAACCCTACTGTCTTCGCCAGTATAAAGCAACAAGGTATCAGACTTAAGTGTATGTATTGCCCTTGATAACTTATTTTTTTTTCCCTTGCTAAGTAATTTCATCGTAATGAGGCCTCGCAAGCGCATATCCTACAGTCATGGCTTGGACTCCGGCCGTTGGCTACAATGACCCGTTTGCGGGCCGTCACTGGGGGAATGTATGCACGTTCGATGGCACGCCCATCTTCTCAACAAGCGGCTTGCAATGGCTAACCGCATGTACTGCGAGAGAGCTTACAGTCGCTCATTATCCAATTTCCGAGGCTCCCAGGTGGCTAGACTCTGCTGATCCACTGTCTCCACTGCCTGACCAGAACCACTTATACGTAGAGATCCAGAAGTATCAAGCTTCTGATTTTAGCCTTTTTTTCCCCATTCTTGACCCCTCGCTAATAACTCACACTATTCAGGCAGCATATTATGGACAGATATCAACAGGATCACCTTGTTTGAGCTGCTCCAGGGCCGCGATATTTGCTCTTTACTCGCTTGCGCTATCTGTGGTGCATGGGGACGAGGAAAGTGCGCTGGAGTCGAGCGTTAGATATGCTCGTGGAGCATATCGCCTTGTGCCAGAAATCTTCAAGGGAGCTGCAACACTGGATGGGCTGCAGGCTGTTCTCATGCTCGAGAGTCGGCCTTTCTAACATATTGACCAACGGAGATTATCTCTCTCCCCCCAGTCTTTGTGTTGCCAGGGGCTTGCAGCAGACTTTTAACCATCGATTACCTACTGGCAACGGCAACTCGGTTGAAATACCAGCTAAGGCTGAATTTATCCCCTGACGGGAGCTACCCCTCTAGCCGTCAATATCCACGCAAGACGCTTATTCCGCATAGCCTACGTTTGTGATATAGGCTTGACCTTGCTAACTGGCCTTCCCCCACGATTCGAAGACTCAGAATGTGATCCAGCACCTTCCCTCTTCGAGAATGCCAACGACCCTGCACGTATTACAAATGCATACCTGGACGCATACGTCTGCCTGGCGCGCATCCAGTCTTGCATTTACCGTGGGCTATACTCCCCCGAGGCCCTGTGTCAGTCGAATACAGATCTCTTCCGAACAATCCGGAACCTGGACCAGGACTTGGAGAAGTGGAAGGATAGCTTACCGCTACCAAATCGACCCACGCTGATACCCGCTGCACACGATCTGATGCTTCAAAATACCGATATGCGGTTCTCGGTCTTTAACCCCAGCACCGGGACGTTTAACTGAGTGCAAGCCGGCCTCGACGCTCCTGCCCACTGAATCGAAGCAGTTGCAGACGCAAAACCCGCCGTCGTAGTAGACCCGGACCCCGACCCAGAAGCATCAGCAGAAGCCGGCAGACTCGAAACCTTACCCCCCTGCATCACAATACTTTCAAACGTCCACTCTTATCACTGTACGCATAGCTCTCCGCCGGGTAATAATGAACGATATCCACACTCCTCACAACCATAGTAAACGGCGCCTGGGAGTAATCAGTCTCTCCATCCGCCCAATCGATCGTCCCCTGGTTATTCCGGATCGCCACTAGCCCAGATCCCAATCCTGACCTGCATGGAAGTCTGCGGGTAGAGGGTCCCGTTCGCGGCGTCGGAGTAGGAAAGTGTACGCGTGGCCGTGCCGTCGATACTCCACGTTAGAGACTCTGGGGTCTAAGATAGGGTGTAGTTGTGAAAGGTAGATTGGGGGTCATCGATGGGCTCCCAGGTCCAGCAGTTGGAGGTGGAGGAGTCGCCTTTGCCGAAGTAGTCGGTTTGGAGTTCGGTTTTGTAGCTTCCTAGAACTTACTCATTCGCAGAAGAAGGTATTCATTTAGCTGAGGGTGTACTCAGTACAATATGTGGTGGTGGTAGTGGTGTTTACCTAGTCGACTTCGTCGAGATCATCTGACTCTAGAACTATACTGCTGATCATGCCCGTGCCGGCGGATGCTTTCATAACGATGCTGATCTCGCCGAAGAAGATGTAGTTTGGCGTTTCGATTGTGGGTGCATCACCCTGCTTGTTGATTGTGAGTTCGACGCCCTCGGAGCTGATGGTTGGGTTGCCTGAGAGGGTCGTCCATTCCGCGAGTGTCGATGAGCTCTCGACGAAGTTGTAGTGCAGTGTGCTTTGTGTTGAGCCTGTGTCGGACGGGCAGGTCTGTGCCAAGGTATAGGGGATTGTGGAGAGGAGCGCGGCGTTATATTTCAGTAAAAGTGACATTTTAGAATGCGGTAACCTTGGGATTTGATTTTTGAGGGACTAGTATGAATATCATGTGAATGGTTGATTCTTGTGTTTTTTAGTCAGATGATGGTGATATTATATCTTGTGTACTTCTCATAGCCGAGTGTGAAATATATATTCCACAGTAACATGATGCTTTAGTACTCCGTATGATCTCGTCAACTCGATGAAACAACACCACAGCTTCAATGCCCTGCTCCCAGCCTCTCAATACATTTCATTCGATCATGATACTCGAGAGACGGCTTGTGGGTTGCTATTAGTGCTTTCAAGTGTAGTCAGGTCATTGTGGTGGACACTATGAAGAACAAAAAGGGCTAGATTATCCCGCTTTGTCATGATAATGTGGAATTTGATGTAAATCTAGCGAATCACAGCCCGAGAAAGCCGTAATTTTCCGATTAGTCAGAATGTTATATGCTCCTAAAATCCAGTCGTAAAGTCTTCAAGAACTTATAGTGAGCGAACCACGAACGGAGATAATGAAGCCAACTATAAGACAGCGAGCCAATGCGAAAGTGGCTACTCCATCCCATGTTAGCATGTAACTTGGACACTGGCCTACTGAAGATCACCTCAACCCCGGCTCAACAACCAGCCCACCTTTCAAACTTACTCTGCCCAACATCAATCAGCCTTGGCAAGCAAACTACACAACAACAGGTGCTGTGGTCTAGTGGTATGACGTCACGTTGTGGCCGTGCCAGCCCCGGTTCGATTCCGGGCAGCGCCAATACGAACAATTATCCTTTTTTTGACGAGTGATATTCTTTCCTAGCTAAATCCGAAGAGAAATTATTTGGAGCCCCCATCTATATCTATACAGAGTTAGGTTCAATTTTTGCCGCTGCTACAACTTCCTTTATCGGGGAAGACACAACTGGTTATATGTTAATATATCCAGTAAGGAAATAAAAAAAATTGGAAAATCCAAAATCAATTAGGATATCTTGAACAACACTTATTATTCATATCCCTGTCTACTGCTGTCTGGATTATGGATGTAATAATGAATATTTGCAGATATTTGCGGTACTATTCTGCAGTCCAGGGTACCTACCGGGGGAATGAGTGATGTCAAATTCTTTAGCTGTTGTGCTGCACGGTGAGCAGCAGCTGTCCCTTATATCGGTCATCTACTCTTCCCAAGTATCTGATATGTGACCGTCATAGATGACGAATGTATGTACATTCGATTGCAGTCTATATGAAGTTAACAGCTATGACTCACTAACCAAAACAGCCTCTGGTCCTGTGAAACCCTTCAGTATAGATCCAGCCCGATCAGTTCCCTCGCCCGCTTCGAAAGCACCGGGCTTTGTAGCGGCCTCTTGATGGCCGCTTCGTAAGTAGGATGATCTGCCGGTGGCAGGTACTCCCTGACTCGAAAATCAGCCGGATCATGTGTTGTATTCTGCTTCGCTTCGAACGCCTGCAGGCGCACCTTTTTCGCCTCCTCTGAGATAGCGGCGGCCGGCTTGTAGCAGACATCTTAGTTTAAATCGTTAGCATTCCTATATCAGCATGGAAATAAAATTTTTTCGCATACAGGCAGCGAAGCGGTCATTGACCGAAGAAGGAGCAGCGCCGTAATGGATCGTGCGCTAGTGCGCTATTAGCCAACTACAAACTCAAAATATATTAGAGATAGGAGCACGCACCGAGTCCCAGAGCAGCAGATCGCCTGGCTCCGCGCACACCTTGGTCCATTTGCATCCTCTAGCCTCAAGCCACTGGCACATCTCCTCGTCAACACTCTGATAGGCCCACGTGCTCCATCCTTTTTCACCCTTCTTGTGGTCAAAGTGTTGCCACAGCTCAGTGTAGCAAGAACTTGACCCTTCAAACACCATCAGCCCGCCATCCTCAGGGCCATTTGGGAGCAAATTCAGAATTCCCTGGACGGTGTCGAACTTGTTGTTAAAGGGGGACTGGTCAACATGCGCCCACGGCGCGAAAATAGGATCCGACTTGGGACGTTCCTTTTCGGGCAAGGAAAGGTTCAGCCCGTCTGCACAGTCAGTACTAGTCATCATGAGAGATCAAGGAAATTTATACCGAATGAGACTAGCAGCTCGCGGGTGCCCCAGATCTGCTCCCACTTCTCCACAAGCCCCGGCTCTGACTTCAAATCCCACACGAACTGCTCGTGGCCGACGCCGTACCTATGCTCGCGGCAGTGTTACTGCTGCCGCTACCTACTACAGTGCATGATAACTATTGATGGAGACAAACCTGCTGTAAAGTCCCCCACGAGTGTGCCAGGGGAGGTTTGCTGCCTTGCGGGTGGACGGGTCCTTGCGGTCGAACCCCAGGTCCCAGCTTTCAAGCCATTCGTAGGCCTTATTGGCATATGCCAGCGCGGTCTCCCTTGGTAGGGCGCCGCGGACAACCGTCCAACCCTTTGTGTGCAGCTCGACCAGCCAATCGGGATGCTGTAGCAAGCGTGGTGAGCTGAGTGCATGGGTATAAGCCAGGATAGCGGGGTCGTAACGGACCTTTTCGGCATCCCCGTCAACAGCGGCGAGCCGGACGGTAGGGCGAATCTTAGTCTGCGTGCTGACGGTAGTTCCGATGGAAGTAGGCATGACTTATATTGAAAGTGGCTGATGGAAATCAAGTCTTGATTGTTGGGGATATGGATACGCATGGGGAGGTGAGGTGGGGTAAGGTGTCACTTAGCTAGTGTACTGACGTGATCGAAGCTCGATTATGGCGGGCCAGTCACGCCATATTATCTTATCTACTCAGCCTCCGCTCTAGCTATAGCCAGAGGTCCTTTCATCGCATGCCGTATCATCACTGTTAGTCTTTCTCTTGTATTCTCAAACCTATAATTATAACAAGACAGCTTAAAATTCGCTATGGAGAGAGCATTGAACCGTACAGTTCTGTTGCAGCTTTCGCAGTCCTCTATATACATCTTCTGACATTTCTGAGAGTCAGTAACGATGCGATCAGCGACCGGGTCAGAAAACTTGACAATGTTAGGGCTGACGGGAGAGTTTAACAGATGGCTTAATAGGTTGTGTGGCAACATATCCGCATCATGGCGGACTTACTAAGTAGTAATTTGTGTGGTGACGGAGCCCACAGACTATTCAGCATGTTAAGATGCTCAGAGACATGTTCAGAAGCTACAGTTTCTAGATTCTGGTCGAAGGCAGAGTTGGGATAAAGCTCCTATTTATCTCCCTTGGCAGTTTCTCACGAGCGAAAGATGTGCATAAATCCACATGCTCAATTGGAATGCAAACCGGATCCCCTAAGCATCCCCCAAGCATCAATAATATGGATATCTTTCCCTCCTTTCCCTTAATTCTAAGAGTAATCTCTTAAAATGATTTCAACTACACATCGACATCAAAATCCCAATTGTATCCGACGGGACTCAAGTAAAGCCATTAAGCTAACCACTAGCTTTCCTGCCAACCACCGTAAGCCGAGTAAAGGCCCAGTATGCCCCGCCCTGTGTTTCCTTCACAGCCTCAGGTATAAGCTGCGAGAATTTCTCACTTAGAGCCGAATTCTGCGTTGTGCGGGCGAGCATTTCAGGAACAATCAGGTTGCATTCATGCTTTGCTACAGCCATATACGGTGGGGCATCTTTGAGGTCGCTTTCCACCTCTTCCAGCTTTGCCTGCTGAAAGAAATAAGGGATCTCGGGAACCCAATGAGGAATGGTACGATCATCCGCCCCCCTGCCTAAGCGCATGAGTTCCTTAAGGGCGTCGTCTTTGCAGCCCGGGCTGGTCTTTTCGATGCGATATGAAAGGGCATCTATTTCGGCCCATTGGAGATAGCCACCAGGCTCTGTGCGATAATTAGCATGCAATAGAAGATTAGGGGTGGGGCCCAAGGATTTATATTGCGTGCATACTCAATAGTTGTAAAACGTTCCCGATGACCCTCTCAGCCTCCGAGTCCCTTATTACAAAGGAAAAGTTGCGAACGTGAACAATATCATAGACACCACGGAGGTGATCAGGCGTCTCGGATAGTATGTCGTATGAGTGTAGAGTCATATTTGAAGGAAGGCATTCTTTTGGGGGGAGAGCGCTGAAAGATATATCAAGGCCATCTAGGGATACGTTGCTTGGAAGTCGACGTGATAGATCTGTCAACCAGATCCTGGTTGGAGCGTTAGCAGTAAGCTAGTTATTTTGCCTTTCTGCATGTTTTACCACCTACCCAGTGCCAGTGCCAACGTTGGCAATTCTCAAGTTTGGGTTGCTTGTAGGGATGGAAGGGTGGATATGGTAGCCGAACAGTTCGGTCCACAGATAATGTTGGAGGTTGATGCTGCGATTTCAGTTAGCAGTTGTACATCGAACATATTGAGCAAAACGTCCCGATTATCATCATGGAAATCACGAGTGAAAACGTATTCGGGCTTAGTCATGATGTAATTGAGAATCGATCTAGTAATAAAGCTTTTGGATGTCTATTAGTTTGTCCCCGGAAAGCATTAGGGCTTTTATGTGCTACAAATTGAGTACCGCAGACGTATGCTTTCATTGATGAAGATGAGGCACTCTATATAGAGAAAACAGCATAGATGACACGTCATTATTTAAATTAGTTGAATCATAACCGTAGAAATTATGAGGAATATAGCGATGAAGGGTACCATGATAATTTATTGTCCTTGGACCTGGATCACCAAACTGGACGACCGCCGAACTGTCATCAAGTCAATTAGCTGCAAGACAAGGAATCAATAAACTATGTCATCCTATACCCAAACAAAGGGTATAGGGTTGAGCTGGCGTAACTAGGTGTAATATTGACTAGCAAAGCTGTCAGAGGCACGGCGCGCTTTCCTTAGAGCAGGGGGTGAGACAACCAGGAAATGATAAGCTTCGGGTATGATCCGGTGGCTTGGAGTTCAGGTATGCGAACCCTGATGGAGATATATGGATACGACGTGGTAGGCTGTCGGAACCATGGTTGACGCGGAGAGAAAGAAACAGGAATAAGGAAGTCCAGGGGAAATTGAGGAGCAGGGTTGAAAAAAGAGTTACGCGCACCAGGACGAGTGGTAAATCAACAGTCGACGAGTAATTAAATACCCGCACCTGGAGATAATGTATATCAGAAGCCTAATTTATCTTTAACAACCATTCTAGAAATGTATACAGGCATTGGTCTATCGTATAAAACTTTTTATGAAACGACATTTGATCTCTGAATAAACAGATTCATTGGAGAAGTACCTTATCAAGATAATCGGAGCCAATCAAGTGGGCCTAGTCCTGCAATTAGCACATACTCTGTAAGCTAGGCTATGGTGTGGACTCCACATCCCAGATTGCATCAAGCAAGTTAGTTCATGTCTAGCAATACATCATTCGTGGCGGTCTATCCGAGAAACTGCTTCAGGAGCAGGATTGTGACGAATTGACGGTTTTAGACCTAATGGGCAAGCCTTTTCCACAGCAGCGCCAATGCCTATACCGAATAGTCGCCATCTGTTACAAAGACTCATGGTCACGTGATGAATACGTTCGTCATGTCTCTAGTTATTGTACGTTGTAGTTGGTGTAACTAATGATCTTATTTGGAGGCTACACTTGTGGACGATTGTTTGATAACATCTGCCTTATAGTCATTGTCTCAGCTTCCTTCACTGCTGGAAGGACAATCAGACTTAGTCGCTATTCCTTTTCATGACAGAGTTGCGGTGAGTAGGGCCGTTCAGATCCTACCAGTCAACATGACTGATGCAAGACATGGCCACACAGCCTCACTTCGTTTCAGACTAACGATAACGAGGCTCGGGTGAAGGCAGAGCATGGCCGCAAGAGCTAATCCCGGCGAGTGACAAATGTTAACGCAGGAGGCTTCCACTTCCCACAATGGTGTACGTTAGCGGCAACGGCCTTAATATACCGACCCCATTGCTCTATGACGTGCAGAGTCCTTAGTGGCCCACGTGAGTAGCTCAAGAAAATCCATGTAGCAAACCTTTGCGAATAAACTGCTGGATCATACCACGTGTGAAAATTTGACCCTGGAGTTCGAAAGCCGGAATAAGGGATCGACAACAACGTCTCGGGAAGGCGATAGAACAGCCTCGGCACGGCAGCGAGTGGATCCGTGGCGCCATAAAAAGTCCTTCTCGAATTCTTCTCTTTCTCGGCCCGTTGTCGGAACCGATTCGAATAGAGTCATGAAAAACCTTATCTCAATCCAAAAGCTACCATTTACTTTGTCAACGGTATCTTGGCACTCAAGGCGAACCAAAGAGATATAATATAGATATCATATGAATGCAAATAACTCTGCGAGGCGTGAGTGGAAAGTTCCTGCGGTCTGGTGTGCGACATGCGGACTTCATTCGGAAAAATCTGCGGTTGGAAGGTGGATCTGGTGGACCAAACTTGCCGTTACATTCCTTGAATTGCACTCCACAGAAGCCGACGTGAAGTTTTCTTCACTTGTTCCCTGGGTTTCCACAGGATAACGTTACTCAAATGGCAGCAACGCCGTGAGCCGGTTCGGTTTGCTCGGACCAGTCCCTATTAATAATGTATGATCAGGATCGTAGAGACTGAGCGTTTATAAAGACTGGGTAGGCCATTTTTTCGTTAGGATCCATCCATCTCTCTTTATTCTAGATACCCCTCACATTATTCAAAATCTTCCCAACCATGAGCCTTACGTATGACGTGTTCCGTGGCTCTGCCGAGGGCCGCATTGTCGCTGACAAGGCTTCGTCCACCCTTGGACACAATGAGGTCTTCATTGAGACCACCCACTCTGGTCTTTGCGGCACAGATGAGCACTACCTCAAGACCAACCAGGTGCTCGGTCACGAGGGTATTGGAATCGTCAAGTCTCTTGGCCCCGGTGTTACCTCCGTGAAGGTTGGAGACCGTGTTGGATTCGGATACACCCACAGCATCTGCACTTCCTGTGACAACTGCGCTACTGGTACTTCCTTTACATGTACGACACATGAATCATTATGCAGGCTAACCCCTTCGAACTAGGCTGGGATCAGTACTGCGAGAACCAGAAGCAATACGGTTTCCACGACTTCGACAACGGAACCTTCAGCTACGGTGCTGTCTGGGACGCCAACTGTGTCTACCCCATTCCCGATGGCTATGACTCCGCGTATGCTGCTCCTCTCATGTGCGCCGGTGCTACTGTCTGGACTGTCTTGAGCGAGTATGGCATTCGTTCGACTGACCGCGTCGCCGTCATGGGCATTGGCGGTCTTGGTCACGTTGCCATCAAGCTGGCTGCTGCCATGGGCTGCCACGTCGTTGTCCTTTCCAGCTCTGAGTCCAAGCGCCAGGAAGCTATGGACTTTGGTGCTTCTGAGTTCCACGTTTTCAAGTCTGGTGATGCCGTTCCTGAGGGCTTCAAGCCCGTCAAGCACCTCTTGCTTTGCGGCAATGCCGGTGTTGATTACCCTTCGTACGTTGACCTCCTGCCCCCCTTATCGCTTTCTCCTTTGCGTAGTAGCTTTGTTCGTGCATATAGCTAACGTGAAAACAGTCTCATTCCCCTGATGGCTACCCACGGTAGCATCTACCCTCTGACTGTGGCTTTCGAGCCTGCTAAGGTGCCCATGCTCGGCCTCGTGTGGAGAGGTGTCCGCATCCAGGGTTCCCTGGTTGCTTCCCGCCAGAGCATCCGCAGCCTTCTCGAATTCGCTGCCAGGAAGAAGATCTACCCCACTATCATGACCTTCCCCTTGAACAAGGAGGGTATTGAGGAAGCCATGCAGACCCTGCGCGAGGGCAAGATGAGATACCGTGGTGTGCTGGTTCGCCAGTAGACACTATCACGATATCTTTTCCTTTCCCTATTATTACAACCTGTAGTACTAGTCACGATGATGATAATGTTGAGATAGAATAAATAGATAGAATCCTAATCGTATAATGATGCCTGATCAGGAATGTCCGCTAGACTTACCGGAAATAGACATCCGATTCCTCGCACTAAGCTGCCTCAAGTTAGCACCGGCTTCGGGCAATCACCGAGCCGAAAGACAAACAGTGCAAATGTTGTTGTATCACGTTTCATCGCCTAGCAGTAAGTCACATGACTGGCCATCGATAGCAACAGCACTGCCCTAGATTATATATATAGAAATTAGGGATGTTTGCATCAGTCAGTGAATGTATTTAATGATCTAAATCTAGAACAATGTATGGAAGACTAGCTGTATCTCCATTTGTTGCGCCGCTCAGTAATGACATATAAATAGCGGTTGTGGGTCAAGGTACTATTGTCATTCTTGTTTTGAAAGGGGGAAATTGTCAGTGTTCATACTAATTGATACCCCCATCTTGAATTGAGTTGCAGTACACTTTGAAGATAAAGGGATGAAGGCAATCTAAGGTATTATAATTTGTAACCTTGGCGAAAGTACCATCTCTGATGGCGAAATACAGCTGATAAATGGCCTGTCCTTTTCAAATCATTGACGTACCTAAAATACTTCTTGTACTTCGAATGCCGCATATAAAGAGACTCAACTATTTAAAATATTGGGATTCTCTGTAGTTGTGGCTCCGTGCGTGGAATTACCCGACCCTGGAACGGCCAACAAGCCATGGTAAGTGCAGGTAAGCACTAAATTCCCTAACCTAAGCTACTACTAGCTTACTACTAAGCGTGACATTGAATGGAGTATTGATAGAGTCTAACTAACAGCTAACAGCCTTGCCTTACCATTATTTTCTCGTCTTCCTAAAATCTGCCCCACTCTCATGGGCGTGCGTGGGTATAAGTAAACTCCCCAAGCATTCTCAGCCCCTCTGCTTTTTTTAATCCTACCTCTTTCCGCCCCTAGACTACTACATAGTACATAACAGCAATGTCTGCCTCCAAGCCCGTGATCCTCCTCATCTCAGGAGGCTGGCACGTTCCCACCTCATACGACAAGCTCACCAACCTTCTCAAGTCAGCCGGGCACGAAGTCCACGTCCCTGAGCTACCCTCAATGAACGGCGCGCGGCCCCCAACAGCCGATCTAGAAACCGACACAGCTGCTTTTCGCGAATACGCATTGAACCTCGCCAACGCTGGCAAAAATGTCATTGTGATCTCCCATTCCTACGGCGGCCAAGTAGCTACCAATAGTCTTTCGGACCTAGAAATCTCAAACCGAAGCAAACAAGGCCTACCTGGTGGAGTACTTCATATTATCTCACTCTCTTCGTTCACCGTTACTGAGGGGCGAAGCATGTTTGACATCGTGGAACAGTTCGGTCACGCGTCGTTGATGCCCGTGGCATTCGATTTCGCGGAGGATGGAACGTGCGTGGACCGCGATCCAAAGGGTCTACTTGTTACGCCTGGTCCGGATGAGTCCGAGTCCGAGGTAGAATGGTATTTGGGGACCCTCCAGCGGTGGAATGGCAAGTGCATGTACCAGCCTATTACTGCCAAGCGAGCTGCTTGGAGGGATATTCCTGTGACATGTGTCTTGTCGACTAGGGATATGACTGTTCCTGTTGACTACCAGAGGTGGATGGTGGAAGTGATGAAGAAGGAGGGGGCAGAGGTTGAGGCTTTTGAGCTGGATGTGGGCCATTCGGTTAATTTTAGTAAGGCGAAGGAAGTGGCTGAGATTGTGAATAACGTGGTGGCTCGCTACGAAGACAAGTGATGCGATTACAATGTAGAAAACTACGAGGCTCACTCGGCTTATTGAAACAAAGACGTAGAGGGACCTTTAATATACGAGAGTAGCTTTCTACTTTTTGAGATTCACTTGAAAACTGCCCTGATGCGGCTGAATACCGATAACCACGTTAGGCACTGGCCCTCAACATTCTCCTTACCGGTGCGATGGCCTGCCATCTCACGGCTCCTTTCGAAATCCCCATAGCTCCCGCGAATAGTTACGCTCAACCCAGTCTTTATCCCCATAGGCCGATTCGGTTTCGCGAGTTGAGCCGGCCTGAATCGAGTTGCCCAATAACGTATGATCAGGTGGAGCGCGCCATCAGGTTCTAGTCTATCATATTGGCACATCCCCCACGCACCAGTCAATGTGCCCCAGACCAGCCAGCCGCAACTCAAGAGCTAGTCTAACGCGCCGACCCTTGTCATCTGGAAATTTTGCTCATCGCCTCGCAGGACTAGGCTACAATTGCCCCACGCGGCGCAGGAGGTGTGCATTACTACCAACCTGACCTTTCAGTTCTACCTGAATCAAATCTCTCAATCCAGGATTCTGTTAATCCTTAATTGCGAATTGTCAGGGAGAAGTCCAATGTCTAGGCTGACTTGATCTTTGGTGTTGCTCCCATTTTCCTCGGAAGATCCGACCTTCTTCTATCAATGAAGTCGCCGTAAGCACCTCTCTATCCCACTTTCTAGTGTTTTTGACAATTTGTAGATCATTGAATGAGAATCCCTAAATACTCCAGCATCCGCCATCGCAATCTAAATTCTATCATATATCAAATCCATCTCCCCGCTTAACCCCTCAAGCACGTCTCTGCCCCCTCCCCTTAGTGAACCACACCACCACATAAACCAACACAAAGTTCGTACAGCAAAAGCCCACAAAAACCGCCCAAATACACCAGCGCTGCCCATACGAATAATCCAATGTGTCCAGATACTTATCACCGACCGAATACGGACAATATGAGCAATCTGCCGTCGCGCTCGGATTAACAATGTAGCCGGGATTACTCCCCAAGAAGGCCGCCGTATACTGGCCACAAGTACTGCCTGGTGGGGCATCAAACACGACGAGATCATTCGAGGAACACTCAACCGCAACACCGTGAAGGACCGAACCGAGCGAAGCGCCGAAGAAGTAGCGCATGGGATCGATCCAAAACAGCCAGGGGCGGTAAAAATCGTTCAGGTATGCATGGGGAGTCAAGACTCCAGAAACAATCATAAGGATGACCCAGAAGAGGGAATTAGCGTACCCGCCTAGATTTGCGGATGGGAAGAGCGCAGCTAGGAGGTGGGAGTATCCGGTTCCGAAAATACCGAGGAGGATCCACATGAAGTAGTAGAGTCCGGCAACAGGGGTTTCGTTTGGATAGCCAACGGTCCAGTAGGTGGCTAGGTAAAACAATGTATAGGTGAACAGCTGCCACGGTATTTCAACAACGATTAACGCGGTAAGAAGTGCGCGCCAGTCGTAGATACCGTTCTGCTCTCGGGCTGTGAAGATGGCCCATTTACGGAACCAGAGGTCCTGGAGATCAGCGCAGGTGGTGGGGATAATCCAGGAGAGGAGGAGCAGGGCGATCATCTGACTTTGTAGACCTTGGAGGGTGTATCCGGCGTGGAAGAAACTGAAGGCTATGAACATGGAGACGAAGAAAGACTTGGCTATTTTGCTGAAGTTGTACATCCCGTCCCGCCAGACAGAAATCCAGTGGCGCTTGGTGACTGCGATGGTCTGGGCCCAGAGGGATAGAGCGTATTTATTCTGCGAGGAGGATGCGTAAAGCTGCGAAGAGTTGATCTTTGTCTCCTTGCTGGCGATGCTGGAGTTAAGCTGCGTTATATTTGCTTCCAGGGCTTGGTTTTCAGCGGAGGCATGTCATATAGCCGGCCAGTCCAGCGAGCCTTCGTTCTTGGACGTGACAGTCGAGAGGATGAATTCAGCGGGGTTAGTGTCGCTTCCAATTATAGCGCCATGACGCCCGAAATAATCGACGACTTCTGAGGATTTTTCACCCGTCTCGCCAAAGTAAACGGTCCGGCCTCCTGGGGCAAGGAGTAGAACTTGGTCGAACATATCGAAAAGAACACCGGACGGCTGGTGAATTGTGCACACGACAGGAATACCTTCAGCTGCGATACGACGCAAGAAGAGCACGAGCTCAAATGAGGCCTGGCTGTCAAGTCCGGAAGTAGGCTCATCGAGGAACAAGAGCGAACTAGGCCGTGCCGCAAGTTCGACTCCGATAGTGACACGCTTACGCTCTTCGACGCTGAGCTGTCCATCTCCCGGCTGGCCTACCAATGCCTCTGCAATATTCTCGAGGTCAAGAAGATGAATAATATGCTCGACGTAGGCCATCTTATTCTCGTTTGAGATGTGCGCGGGCTGGCGCGAGTGTGCCGAAAATTCCAATGCCTCGCGTACGGTGGCGAACGGTTCATGAATGTCCTGCTGCATTACAAATCCACATGAGCGCTCGAAGGACTCATCCAACAGTTCACTATTAAGTCGAAAAGTTCCTTCAATCTTGCCTGTTCTCTTGCGCTGCGCAAGCGTGTCCAGCAGGGTAGTCTTGCCAGCTCCCGAGGCACCCATTAGGGCTGTCAGCTGCCCGGGGCGGGCATACCCACTCACTTTGTGCAGCAACTGCTTGTCTTCACCATCGTGTGCGACTGTGTAGCTGACATCGGTAAAGGTAAAAGTGCTGTCCGAGGCACCTTCGGTTCTCATACCGTCAGTTTGGGAATCTTCGCAGACCGTCTGCGTAGCGGACGAGGAGCTCGCAGCCGACTTGGGCAAGCTCTCCTCATCACGTTGCTTGGACAACTTGAAGATACGGCTCTGCGATCCTCCAGATTCGCGGGTCATGACGGTGAGTCCAATGCTACCCAATACGGTGTAGAGGAACCAGAGAACGACGACGATACCGAAATTGCGCCATAGATGGTCGCGGGTGTAGCCAAAGTGATCTGCCAAATATACCGAACCGGCAACGGAATCGTGGGCTTTCAGACTGCCCGTTATACTGCAAGTCTGGTACTGGAGCTCGGTATATGAAGAGCCGTACGGGACCATTTCGCTTTCTGAGCACGTCAAATTGATGCCAGTAAACTCATTACCTATCAGTGCCTCAAGAGCATAGGGCGATGGCGATGCGCGACGTAGCCACGAACCCCACCGATGCTGTGTTGGCCGGGTAGGTCCGAACCCCGAGTAAAGCAGACCAACCGGGATGGCACTACCTGCCATCATTAGGGCCAACGAAATATTAGGAACCCAAGCTCCCAACATGCGGAACAAACTTTGTACAGCAGTATAGTGAGCGAACACAATGAGGACAAATATCCAGAATGAGGATGCCGTGCGTTGCAGGTCAATGCTGAAGTAGTAGAGGCACGAGAAAACGAGACACTGGAAGAAAGAAATAGGTATGTCTGCGATTGCTTGCGCAATCACAAATGCACTAGGGTGAAGGAAGCCGTACTGAGCTTGCTTCAGAAGAATGCTCCGAGATTTGACAGTCGAGACAACCTCGGTCAGAGCATTGAGATAGAAATATATAAGAGCAAAGAACAAGGCACTGCTCTTCTCATAAGACCCTGTCTCGTCCTTCGGAGCCATATAGTACGCCGGCCCATTTATCACAGCATTCAAGACGACAAAGGCCAGTATGGTCAAAAAGGTCCGCTTGTCGCCCCATAACAACTGGTAGTACCGGAAAATCGTGATCCAGATCTGCTTCGGGAGTGGATTAGGTGCAATCGCGAGCTTGGGTGCCCAGCGGGAGCGAATCTGCTGTACATTATCCCGGAATTCCTGTATTAACCGGCTGTTCTTACCAACCTGGATATGATACGCTTCTATCTCCTTCTGAAGCTTCAGATACTCGTGGCTCTCGCGGAATGCGGCAGCCAGTTGATCAGGATCGGTCGGAACGATGCCTGCAGCATCCTTTCGAATAAGGCGATCAGCAGGCGAGGTGACGGAAGTCAGGAAATTTGGGGTCGTCTGGCGATCACGGCATTCAAAGCCTAGTCGAATGAAGTATTCCTTGGCTCGGTCCGTCTTGCCGCAGAAGATGGTCCGCCCATCGTAAAGCACAGTAACCCAGTCAAAGCAATCGTAGATGGTCTCTGACACTTGGTACATGGTCACGATGTTGCTCATTCCGGTATCACGAGCAGTTGATGTGACAAATTGCACAAACTCCGTAGCCGATGAACCGTCTAAACCACGGGTAGGATTGTCCCATGCCGCTACCGCAGGGTTTGCCGACAAAGCCTCAATCAAGGTGACACGTTTGCGCTCGCCTCCAGAAACACCTCGAACAAAAGCATTTCCTACGATCGTGTCGGTGGTGTGTGATAGCCCAACAGTACTTAGCGAGGCATCAGCAATTTCGCGGGCGAACTCCGAGTCCGAGCGCGTTTCGTTTGCGGGCTTCCGCAGCCGGAGGGCAAACTCTATAGTGTTTTTGACTGTGAGAGTAGAGAAGTGGAAGTCTTCCTCACTTGCATAAAGTACTCGGACCGATATCGATGTGCCATCTCTTTGTTCGAAAGACCAGCATATGCCAATTGACCCTGTACTTCCAGAAATGACCGTGACTGTTGGCCAAGGTCTTGAGCAGGGTTGTGCAGCCGGCGCCAGGTCGTCCCAGAACTAGCATCGATTCGCCAGAGAAGACCACTCCGTTAGCATCGCGAATGATCTGGGTAGTCGGCGTTTTTCTTTTCCCGGTCATTTGAGTTAGGACTGTCA